>NC_056741.1:578582155-578667155 GCF_019279795.1 Protopterus annectens | reverse complement strand
CAGGGAGTATGTTTAATTTATCTAAGATCAGGTATCAGAAGGTAAAAGAGAAAGATGTTGAAGGAGAACAGAGAGACAAGAGAGGAAGAAGAAAACAAGGCAATACTAGTAAGTTATTCTGGAACTGCAAGAAAAAGATGTAGGATTTGCATAGATATCTGCCTGTTCCCAGTACATTAGGTATTTAAAGTAAATTGATAGTTTGTTTGAGGTTGGTATGGTGTGCAGAGATAGTATGGAATGCATATTAGGTGTATAAAACTGTGTGAGTGCATGTGTGTGTCCATCTGTCTATATGTCTGTGTGTATGTGTGTGTCTTTTAAAGGTAATAACAACTTCAATGAATGTCTATGGACTGGGAAAGAATGTGTATCATACCTCTCAACCTCAAGGAGCGAGAAATCTGTACAAAGCCATAAATAAAAGTGGAAATACGGCACAAAACTAGCGACAATTTCAAAATATTGCTCTTGCAAACTTAGAAAGTTGATAGAATAAGAGGTTTTCAATTAGCATGAATTTTCTGAAGGGTATGAAGTCTGAAACTCAAATGTCTGTCATTATTTTCTTACTTCATTCTTTAATCATTTGCCACTAAATTGCCAGAAGACCACAATTTTATGAAAAGCGGACCAATGCTATGAAGCAAAAATCCAGGCAGTTGGCAAAAATCTGTACAGCTGAGAGGTATGTAATATACAAGTGAGAATATATAAACGCAGCACTACATCTGTAACTGCATGTCTACATGTCTGTAGAAGGCATTGCGGGTGAGTGAGTATTGTTGCTGTTATTGTGTATATGGGCTGGTGAAATGCAGGTTTGAAAGTGTTTGTCAGCTAAATAGATTATACACACACACACACACACACACACACACACACACACACACATAGATACACATAGATACTCATGCACATACACACACACAGACAGTGTAATATCTGAAGGAACATTTCTTTATATGAGCTATGGCTGATGCATGTCAGTGTGTCCAGCCTCATTTCTTTTCAGTTTTGACTGACTTCCTGGAAATTCCAACAAACTGCTTATATCCTGTGTGTAACTGAAATGTGACCGAAATGTTCAGGATGCAACATAAACAGCCAGAGCATTCTTATTTAATGTGACCCAATCACCTCTAGAAATGCGGATGTACCCTGATGTATCAAAGGAACTATTCTGCCCTGAAGACAATTTTGTGTAATATACTGATATCAGGCATATTGCTGCTTTTCTCGGCCTTAACCAGACCCCTTTATGTTATCTATGAAGGGCTTCTCGCCTAGACCACTGATTTTTGTCTATCATTATCATTACTGAGCTAAATCTTTTAGAAGCTCTGATTAGTTGTATTTTTTGTGAAGGTAAGAAGAAATATCAACCTGCATCAAAGGAGTCTATATCCAAATGGATATCTCATGCTGTTACTGTTTGTTATACCCCCACATCCAAGCCTTACCACCCAACTCAGGTTGACTGTCCTAAATAACTGGTCAAGCAATAATCCCATGACCTATACAGATTGTGTTATACTTGCATTTTTTTTATTTGTAAAGGGCAACTGTAACACAAACAGCCACTAAGGGTTCCTTAGTAGACACAATGCTATTCAGCTACCAGTTCCATTTATTCTGGTCATGTGTCCTATTGGAATGGTTTGGCAATTTTCCTGTCAAACAAGACCTTCTGCACAGATACCCTGTCTGGTGTTATCAGTGATCATTTAGCAACACACAGTAATTGTACTTGGCTTTCTAAGTGCCACACACATACATACACACTTTGCCACCAGGGCAATGGCATTTCATACGTATCCTCTTTTCCACCTTAAAGCTGTCTGAATTCACCTTCAAAGTATCTGAAGGACGTTGGAGTAATTTAGTGTATATCAACATCGCAAATTGTTTATTTACCAATAAATTATTTCCTTTGTGTGTGTGCATTTAACAATACTATGCCCATTCATTTGAATGTTTGAAATGGCACGTAGCCAAATGATAGTACAAATTGCAGAAGTCAGAATTTATCACCCAAGACAAACTGTGGAAGACTGGTAAATATTTTGGTCTTTCGTGTGGCTTAGATGAATGTAGGAAGTATGAGAGTGGTGACAAATATTTGAGGTAACATAAACATTTGCTTCTTAATCAAAAGGGTTCCACCAGCCATTTATTTTTTGGCACAGTTGACCTATAGGCATGAATTCACTCTACATCTCTTCATATTTCTCCTTTTGATTTCCTAGTAGAAGACATCAGCTGCACTACTTTACCAGTGATACTTGCCTTTGCTTCACTTTTCAGCAGTGCCCCTTGGACTGACATTCACAATAACCCCCTGTTAACACTGCATTGAAGGTTTTAGTTTAATACCTCCATTCTTAAGTTGCCCCCCCTCCCTTGACCTCAGGGCCATGATATCCATAGATAGGCATAAACTACATTCCTCCTTCCAAATCAACTCATACCAAGCAAATTCTAAAATCGTAACAGTTATCCCCATCTTCATAGGTGGGGAACAATGGCAAAATTTCCATCATGGAACCATCTCCCAGCTATGTCTAATCTGCAACATCTAAGAGGCTAGTCTCACAGCAGGTCACTGTCTTTACCAAACTAAGAGCATTCTGGAAGGCCATTCTTTTCTTTATGTGCTAATGATCTACATTCAAGCTGTTGCTGTATCTTACCTATATTATATGTTGATGGAATACCTTGCACTAAGTGGAAATTCAGACATAAGCAGCAATCCTTACTGCAGACTTCTGAGACATGCAGTACACGAGTCATGTTCCAAGGTATGCTTTTTGGTTTCAGCCACAAATTAGAAATAGTGCCCCACCAGCTGAGACACAACCTGTCATAATGACCTAGCCATAGTGGTAGTCTTAGACTAGACTCTGATTGAATTTCCAGATTGCCAGCACTAAAACTGTTCTAGGTATATTATTTAGATGATAAAAGATGTGCTATTCAGGCTGTTTGTTGTTTGTTTATAGTTTCTGACAGAGTTTCATTGATATAGCAGAGATGAACCTTGTCTGTTGTTTACAGCTTCCTAAATTAATCCATGGTTTGTTGCTACACCCCATGCCACTATCTGCAGTAATCCTCAAAATCAACTTCCCCACAAATTATGATGTACTGTATACTGCTTTACCTTTCACATTGCATCATTTTGATGCATAAAGCAGTCTGTTATAATTTCCCCCTTAGGACCTCCATAGATACCATACTGTATATTTCATGGATCTAAATCCAAATTATTAAGTAGAAACATACTATTTATTTATCCACTGTTGCTTGCTTCATTGTAAGCCTGCTTATTCTGGGCTGTTAGTACACCCAACATTACCACTGACAAAGTAGCTCCATTTGTTGCTGGAGGATGCTATTAATGTAAATTTAGTAATCATTCGGTAAATACCCCAGGCAGCAGAAAATTGAGAAGGGCTGAAGCGAAATTTAATGGCTTTGGCACAAGAGATAAGTTGGTTGCAGGACAGCAGGGAAAAAATGAAAGCTAATTTTCTGTCTCCCAAACCCAGTATGAATGTTACAGTCAGTGTCAGCAGCTCAGCAAAAGTTAAACTTGATTTTCATGCTGGACAATTAAAAAACTGTGAGATCTATTCCCAACCCTTGTGCTTGGACTCATTTGTCTCTAATAAAACTGAAGTGCAGCATAAGAGGTTCTACATTCCTAAGTATGCTGTCCTTTGGATGAGTTCAGGTGGATGTAAATGATCTCAGATCATTTATCAAAAGTAGAGGTTCTTTTAGATGTATTTCCTACAATCAAACAACCTTATTTAAATTAAGACCAATACTCTGTACAGTTTAAACATGGTCTTTTTCTCTCTTTTTCTATCAACATTTTTTTTATCTTCCCAACATTAATGCTACAACTAGTCTTAATTTTTCCAATTCATCTTCATTATCCCATTTCTTATTGTACAACACCGCCCCGCATCTTCCTATTCATATTATCCATAAACAACTTGTTATTTTTTTATCAATCCTATCCCCTTGTCACTCGGCATATTGTATAATATCTATTCTGAATAATATCCATATTCGTTGAAATGTCACATCTTTTAAACACTAACTTTGAAAGTTAACCCCAAATCCTTTAGTCCTTTTACAGTATAAAAACATATGTTACATTGTTTCTTGTACATCATAACCACTAACCAGACATATTCATACTTGTTTCTGTCTATGTTCCACTTCCCATGGGTCATTTACTAGCTGCAATCTCCATAAAATCTCACCACTCATCTGTTTCTTTACATCTGTTGCCTTCTGTAAATACAGTTTTGTCTCATATGTTAAACGTTTTGCCATGTATCAACATAGAATAAATATCATGTTACTTCTTGATACCATTCTGATTTGTTTTATTTAAACATTATACTCTTGTTTTCTATTCCACCTATTTTTCTTCCATCACAGGCTGGATCGTGCTTCGAGGAAGGGGGGTGGGGTAGCTGTACTCTATAAATCTGAGTTGAATGTCACCATAGATGTAATACAACCTCCTCAGATTAATAACTCAGAGATTCTTGCCACCAAATTGCAACTTAATAAAAATAAATGCATTAATATCATCTGTATGTACATTCCCCCAGGTAACAATATATCTACATTTGAAGATATCCTGCACTGGCTATCATGTCACTACCCCCAAGAAACCCTACTACTTGGACACTTTAACATAGACTGGGGCACCTGTTCCTCAGAATCCCCAACCACCCATATTAACCTGCATGCATTTATACAAATCATATCCATCCCTACCAGGATAGATAAACCCAACCAAAAAGAAAATATACTTGACTGGGTACTCATAAACAGTCACCCCCAACTGTACACCTCTGGTACCCTCCTTAATGGCCTAAGCGATCACCTTCTCACATATGTAATTAAGCACAAAACCATTAATTCCCAATAACCCTTACTCAGAAAGGTTAGAAACAATAAAAACTTTGACCCTGCCAAATTCCAACAAGAACTAAACTCATGTAATTGGTCTATTCTAAAACACCTCCCCTTAGAGGAAGCAGTAACATACTTTAACAACAAATTCCTTGCGATCCTTGATTTGCATGCACCTGTTCGTTCAAAGAGAACCAAGGCAAAAACTGCACCATGGCTTTCTATAGAGTCTAAACTCAAAATTACCCTTAGAAACAAAACATGGGCTTTATGGCGTTCTTCTAAAGACCCTCAAGATCACATTAAATACAGGCAATCCAGGAACGAAACTAAAAAAATCAATTTTACAAGACAAAAAACAATACTACTGTAATTTACAGACAGTAAATCAAAATAACCCTCAGAAGTTTTGGGCAGGTTTAAATAATCTACTACATCCTGGACAAACTTCAACCCCAATCCCTGCTGCTACTATTGATAAAACCCCTGAAGATGTTTCTGATAGTTTTAACCAATTCTTTACTGAGACAATTCAAGCCCAAGCTAGCCAACTACCTCCTAGCTCCCCTGGTCCTGAAAGTAGCACCCCTAGAAACCTTCTCGTGTTCAGCTTCCAACCAGTTGCCACTTCACTTATCCGTACCTTGATCAAAAAATTAAAACCCACTACACTCTCTGCTGATCAACTCCCTGCCGAGTACCTACAAAAATCAGCTGATGCTATTGCTTACCCCGTCGCAATACTAATCAATCGAACCATAGTAGAAGGTAAAATTCCCACCATCTGGAAAATATCCTATGTAATCCCACTTCACAAAGGAGGCAGCTCTACTGAATTCTCCAATTATAGGCCAATAGCTATACTCTCTCCACTTGCAAAGATTATGGAAAAATGTATTCATAGACAACTCATGCACCACCTAATCCAAAATCGCCTTATGGCAGACACTCAGCATGGCTTCCGTCCTCATCACAGCACTACTTCAGCCCTCCTAGCCTTTATTAACACCATAAACCATAATCACAACAATAATTATATATCCTCAGCCCTCTTTTTGGATCTTTCCAAGGCATTCGATATGGTTGATCACCAGCTTTTAATCCACACCCTGCAAACATTCTCTCTAGATACTGGAGCCCTCCAGTGGTTTCAATCCTACCTAAATGGTCGACAACAGGCTGTCCTCTGGCAGAACAAACTCTCTAACCTTCTACCTAACACCCTTGGAGTACCACAAGGCTCTATACTAGGGACCTTGCTGATCTCCATCTTCAACGAAACACAGAAGCCGATGTAGAATCCAAGATAACTTTACTATGAACTTGTTAGCGCTTTCGTGTAATGTTATAAGAAGGTCTGAAGAAGTGTATGTATAACATTACACGAAAGCGCTAACAAGTTCATAGTAAAGTTATCTTGGATTCTACATCGGCTTCTGTGTTTCGTTGGACTCACCTTTTTGTTTTGTTGGTTTGTTTAACTTTTCAAGTTAATTTCTGTTTTCATGTTCTCCATCTTCATTAACAACCTTTATACTGTCATCCCAAAAGTCAGCTGTATCCAATATGCTGATGACTCTACTCTGATTTGCTCAGCCACATCTCCAGTAGAGTTATGGTCAGCTACCCAGACCACCTTTAATACAATAGAAAATTGGCTTTCTGAACATCATCTGATCCTAAATCCCAAAAAAAACTAAAATGCTGTTATTTTCACCAACACATAGGTCTACCGCTTTCACCTTTACCATAAAATCAAATGATGGCACAATAATCTCCCCTGACCCATCTACAAAACTATTAGGTGTCATCATAGACAATAATCTAAAATTTGACCTACATGTTAACCAAACTATCAAAACCATCAATAAAAAACTAGGGTTACTTTACAGAATAAAAGCCTTCCTAACCCCTCCAGCAAAAACTGCCATAGCTCGCTCTCACCTTCTTTCAACCCTTCTGTATGCATCCCCTCTACTCTCGAATTTAAACAACAATGTCCTTAACAAACTCTCAATTTGCTACAACCACATTGCCAGGTTTGCCACTGGGCTGCCTTTTAGGACACATCATTGCATCAATCTAAATCAGCTTGGGTGGCTTGAACTACCCAGCCTAATCCAGTATAACCAACTGATTATGGCCTATAAAATCCTCTATAATCCGGACAATACTCCTGCACTTAAAAATATTATCACCCCCTATAACAATCCTAGACCGCTTCGATCCTCTAACAAACTACTAATTCAGACTAGCAAAATTAATAACGCAGCCGGTGATTCTCTCTTTGCAAACTCTGTAAGTAGATCCTGGAACTTTCTTCCAGCTGATATTACCTTACTTTCCACCTTAGGTCAATTTAAAACTAGACTCAAACAACATTTGTCACTTAACTGGCTATGTCAATGTATCAAGCGTGGCTAACTCTCTCTAGAATGTGTAAAACTCTGTTAACCAGTTTACTGTGTAATTTAATTTAATCCTGACTTGTGCTCAGGATTAACTGTAACCTGTGGAACTTGTTTAACTTGCTTACTTATGTAATCTCTGTAAATAGTCTGTTTGTAATATGTAATGCTGGTATTATGTAATGCTGTATCATGTAATGCTGTATCTGCTTACCCTTGGAGCTTTTCTCCCCGGGCCTCCGCTGAAAATGGACATGCATCCAGTCGGACTATCCTGTCAACAAATGTAAAATAAATAAAATAAATATTCATAATAAAGACGTTCTTTATTGCAAATCCTCCTTTAACCTATCAACATATTCTTCAAAAAATTCTTCTTAGAAAAACGAGTAATGGCCCACTGAGAGGACATCCTGGTTTTAAGCAACATTTCATTCTTGTTTCTACTCCCAAAATGACCATTAATTAAAGGAAGTACCCTTTGTTCCTTTACATGTTTTTAGATATGCAAAAATCTTCTTGCAAAAAACATAATTTTAGAAAACATACCATGATTTCTTAGAATTTATATTGTCAAAAACTTTATGCTGCAACTCAGCTTTCAGTATATCTTGTGACACTTGTCTCATAATAATTTATATTTATTACTCCTTTCCTTTATACCACACTTTTCTTCTTTTAATATTTTTTACATTATATGTGAAAGTATAAACTTGAAAGTCTTCATTAAACTATTATAGTTATTTATAGCTATTCTGGCATAATGTAATCAGTCTTCAAATCCTTAACTTTATCCATTTAACTTTTCCATATAAACTTAAGTACTATGATCAATCTTTCTCCTTCACATTATCCTTCAATATACCATTCATTTAATATCATTAAAAATAACCCTTTACTTATTTGTCAACGATTTATAATGATTGCATCCCATCCTGTCTGTCCCAGCTGCTGAATCATTTTTAAATTCCCCTAATAACATTTCTAATTCATTTTCTCTCTGTTTTTAAGGTCTGCAGCTTCTAGTTGCACATTATCTTTCCACAGCCTGTACTCGCTATGCAAGTTTAAATACAACTATTTACTATTGCCATAATTCCATTCTTGATCTAATTACTCACCCATTCTAGCTTTTGTACTCTTTGCTGCTTTCCCTCTTTATTTAAATTTCACAACCAGCAATGGATTCATTTCTTTACTTTCTTTTACTATAAATAACACTCATTTGCATCAATACACACACCATTAACCTGTTCAGCAGCTTCCTTCCACCACATGGGGAGGTTTGGGCATGCATTCATTGCTTTCTACGTCACTTTTTATAAAACATTATTTAACAATATAATGACATATAAGTAAAACAGTGTACAATATCTCACATAATAAGTTGCATAATATTACATAAACATGAGAAATAAAAGAAAACAATATATAGAGAAAAAGATAAGAAAGGAAAAATGAGAAAATGAAAAGGCTGAAAAAGAGAAAGGAGCCCACAATGCACCCTATATCAATGCAACTAATCAATATTCTCACTGTAGTATTTTCTTGACTCTCAACATTAAAAAAGGCACTCCACTCATTTAGCTCAAGGTCAGGCATAGGTCCATGTTTCCACTTCTGAAATATTTACATTTTAGTATCCACTGCCCCTAGTGCAACCATTTTTTTATTATTATTAGGTTCAATGCCTTTTAACATTTTAAATAACAAAACTTCCAGAGTACAGGTATTTTCCCTTAAAATCATGGAAACCCACTCACATATTTCTTCCAGTAAACTATTATTTGTGGACAACCCCACAAAAAATGATAAAGATAATTTGGAATCACGTTGACAGTGTCAGCATTCAGCATCTGTCTTATAATTCATCAAGAATTACCTATGTGGTGAAATATGTTAAGTGACTTGCTCAGAGTCACACAGTTAGGCAAAGGAGGCTGAGGGGAATCAAACCTTGTACCACTAGACCACAGGAAGCATCTCTTTAATAGCTCCTTAATCCTCTAAGCCAACTGCCAGACTGTATATAAATATGAGTATCATATGGTATCATACATAATATGATATGGAAGTGTCATATATCATATCATATGGAAATATCATGGCAATTTGCTTTTTCCTGTTATATATTTTCCTCAAAATATTTAGACATCTCTAATATTCCTTTCATTTATAGTTCAAATCTCAAGCAATAATCATTTTTTATCTATTTTCATTTTTACTTACCATTGAAAGGAGGTACAATCTTTATTGACTACATACATTATCAATTTGTACACAAAACAATTATACTGAATATATATAATATTCAAAAAACTAATACCCGTCATATACTTAATAATATCGGGCACAGACAACCCACCTACATCATACCTTGCACAAACAACATTCTAAGCAATTCATGGAAAACCACCTCTCCACAGTAATTTGATAATCACCTTTCTAATTTTGTTATACCAACTAATCGAAGGTGCAGAAAGCATATTTTTCAAAATAAATAGGAGAAACAGACAATAATTTTGAATCTGTCACATAATGAAAAAATTCCAAAATGTAATGTCCGTAACTTTTCCTATATCTTACAATAATAATAATAATAACAATAATTACCATAAGTTTTTGATAAACATCTACCATATGTTGCGCCATATTTTATACTTAAGAAAATTAATTTGTTAACCAAAGGTATATTTAAACAACTATCTTTTCCAACCTCAACATTCATACCCAAAGTCAGTCATTCAGATATTTTTATAATTGATAAAAGTATCCTATAATAGATTCAGCTACTTTAAATAATCCATCAAGTTTTCAAATATCATTATCAAAATTGTAATTATAACAGTGTCATCCACATACGTGGGTCAATATTACATCCGTGAAAACCACTTTCAATGAATGACTGTTCGCCAGACAATAACCAGCAAACTCTAACTCCCTTGAACTGCCATTCCAGTGATTTTTTCCTAGGGGAAAAAAATCTTGGCCAGCCTAAAAACAGACAAAATTTAAAACCCTTCAAAGTGGGGGGCTTTGCCCCCCAACCCCCCCAATGTGTGGGGGGTTGTGCCCCCCCACTCCCCCCTAACTAAATATGCCAACTCTGAGATCACACTACAGTGGGGAAAAGGGCAAATTCCCGATGATGGCCAAGCATTTTTTTCCCCTGGAAAAAAATGTACTGAAATGGCCTTTCGTGGGAGTTAGATTTTGGTGGTTATTGGTCGGCGAAGAGCCATTTACTGAAAAGGGTTTTCACAGACATAATATAGACCCACATAGGCTATAACAGGCAATTCCACATTATTATTTCACAATAGCGATACTGCCTATTGAATTTTATAGAACATAGGATTTATTGCTATTGCAATGCTGAAGCTGATAACAGGCAACCCTGCCTAATACCAGATGAACATACAAATATTATAAACCACATCCACAAAAAACTGACAGAGCAAACACAGCAGTGGGTTATGTACTTCAAGTTACACTTTTGTTAGGCTGTACAAGTTCATAATAGCTGCAATATAGAGTATTATGATCAGGTCGCCTATCATGACCCACACATTATGTATGCAAGACATGAATGCCAAGAAATTCACCTCGAAAGCAAAGCTCAAGTGGTGAATCTTGGCATGCATGTCGAGAACACATAATTCAGAGATTATTATAATTCTTCATAGTGTACGAGGCTTTATCTTACAATGAAAAAAATCCCAAAGTGTTTTGCCAACCTTGAAAGCCATAAAACTTAGGGGATGCTGTCAGAAAGGCAGTATAATGCATTCCATCACATTTACATTCACTTTTCATGCCTCTCTACTGCCTAGATTTTTGTAAAACATCCAGATTCATATTTTTTCATCCACTTCTCATAAAATCTGTGTTTTTTGAACAAACAACTGAGGGCTGCAGTCATTAAATAATGACCTGCATTTGAGTTTCACAGTTTGTATCCTTCAGATTATGCAGGCAAACACATCCTGTTATGCTAGCAACTTTCTAAGTGTTTTTTACAGGAAGTCTAGGACACATTAAGGGTACAGACAGCAGGCAGAAACAAATGTTTTGTTCTGCCACTGTCATTTGTTAGTCAGTGCTGGCAGATGTAATTGCCTAGCACTAGACCCAACCTTAGCAACATAAGCACTTCACTCTGGTGCTTAAGTGGTTTGTCTTTTTCTGAATAACGGCGTGTAATCACCATGCTTCATGCAGTACAATATTATTAGGAAATTTATACTATGTAAGTTCTTGCCAAATATAACTTTTAATTATACTATCAAATGCCATAGCTGGATCTAATTTTAAAATATTAACCTTTTCTTGATGCTTACTATTATGCACATAATAAATCACTGATTACAAGATTTTATTCGTATCATACATTGTACAATTAGGACAAAAATAAATTGTGTTGGTATCAATACACTAGCTAAGCTTGTTCTAATTTTCCTGTTTATTGTCCTTGCTATAATCCTATAATCAATATTTATAATAGATCCATCATCCTCAACCCCTTTCCCATTTTGCACATGGGGTCGGGTTGTCACTTCTGCAGTGACAATCATCTTGAGCCAAGGTTTACACCACCGCCGGGTGGCTAGCCCCGCTTTAAATAAATAAAATCAACATTCATAATAGATATAGGTCAGTAATGTTTTGGAAGTAACTACTTTTGTTATTATAGGTTCATAGGTTCATAGGTTGGTACTAGGCTATTGGCCTTAGGGCCTATGCATGCCTGGCCATAACAATTCCCAATTCCCTGGATATTTCTTCCCACAATATTTACTTCTCTGGGCCCCTGTCTAGCAGGGTGACTGACATGATCCCCAGGGTGAATTTCCTATCTCCCATCTAATCATCAAGGTTCCTTTTGAAGAGGGCCAAATGAGGCCCTCTGCTTGACATATATGGGCAGTCTATTCCAGAGTATGGGCAGTCTGTGGGTCAGGAACCTATCCCTCCAGCATGTTTTGTTAATTGTGATGACAAGGTTTAGATCCCTGGAGCATGTGGCTCTGAGGGATTGGGATTTCTTTAAGTGGAGCATGTCCAACAGCTCAGGGTTTGACATGGCCTTGTATATTAAGCAGAGATCGCCTCTGAGTAGACGATATGCCACAGAGTATAGCTGGAGTTTTTTTTAGATGGTCAGCATATGGCATCTGCTTTAGGCCTGTGATTCTTTTAGTGAGGTATTTCTGTGGCCTTTCCAGCTGTTGCAGATGTCTTGTGAGGTACATACCAAACGGGGCATTATACTCTATAATGGGTCTAATGAGGGATAAGTACAGTGGGACAATGACCTTCTTTCTTATTAAACTATTTTCAGCTAAATTCATAGAGTTAGGTAGAGTCCAACCTGGAATAGATAAATATTGTACTATTCATAATAAATATAGTACAGCATTCTTAAAAGATATGTAAAAGTCAGCATTATAACCATGTGATCCAGACTATTATTCTTTTTTCAATCATTAATGGTCTCAATTTTGTAATGTAATGTCACTTGCATGCATTTATTTTTTTGACTTATTGTGTGTGTATCACTGATTCATTCTTTTATCAAATTTTTATTCTCTGACCAAGTTCTATTATATAATTCATAAAAAAAATTCTGTCAATGTGTTTCTAATCATTCTTTGATTCTTCACTTTCAACACCACTTTTATCACTTTTCTCAAAAAAAGTTTTTTATGTACTGAATACAACACTTAGAAGTCCGCATTCTACTTGTCTTATCAGTAAAAAATAAATAAATAAATAATAAAAACAATTTAAAAGCATTCCTTTACTTATAAGACTCTGTTTTTCATTGGCATAATTTCCCCTTGTCTTAAATTTTTCCTGCCACAATTTAAAATATTTACCATAATTAAAAGCAAATAACATAGATAGACTAAAATGTGTTCATCCAATTCTTTTATCATGCTCTCTATTGTTTGTGAGTTATATATAATATAAGTAACCATGCAACTGTAAAAGTATGCAATAAACACGTCTCAATTATACCATGTGGAGACTGCTGAACTCATAGTCTCTCTCTGTAAAAAAACTGAAAGAAGCATAGACTACTGCAAGATACTGTAATGAAGCTGGAATGACTGGAATTAATGTCTGAAACATAATACGGAACACGGAGTTTGTCACATTTCCATATGGGAACAGCAATTTTTGTTTGTTTCTGGATAGTGACAGCAGTTTCATACATCCCGTGACCAACAAGAAATATTTTCTCAGGGTAGTAGCAAATTATCTCATGAGTCACATAGTTTATCTGGCCTAGTGTCAGCTATGTTGATAGTTTTATATAGGGAACATGGATTGCTATTTTAAGGACAGAATCAGGGAATACATCAGTGACATTAGACAGGGCAATGTTTTGAATTCCCTTGCCAAACATGTTATGGACAAGGGTGATGATCATTGTTTTAAATTCACGGTAATAGGAAAGAGGTTGGGAGATGTGAAGAGCATTACAGAAAATAGAGAGTTATACTGGATATTGAACCTACAAGCAGATAGATGTCAAGGCTTGAATGGTAAGGTCTCTTTAAGACCTGGTTTAAAACAGAGGAGACCCTAAGTGATCTATAATTAATTAATTGATTAAGTATGTCAAGTTTCATTGGATAGAGAAACGTGTTTATTGTGCTTGGAAAGTGTTGTGCTTATAGTCTGAAGAAGCAGACTCTGTGAAAGCGCTTGTAACGACCGTACCCTGGCCCAGCAATCAAGAAGCCTCAATCCTCACCACTAACACCAAGGAGGTCATCTCCTAAAAGAGGAAAGGATAACTAATACACACAGTAAAGTACAATTTCCCTTAAGTGCACACAGAGATCATAGTCAGTCTGGGGCTGGCTGCTCCCTTGCTCACCAGGTCCCCAATAAAACTCCCCACTGACACAGCTATAGGGTCCACGTCTCAGCCTAACTGGGCAAGCTAGGACCTCCAGTACCCTCTCTGTCCAACCAGCGCTTTGTGTCCCTGCCCAAGTAGCTGACACAACATGCACATACTTTGAGATAAGTATTCATACAACTTCACAGACACTCCTGGGAAAGGCTGACACAGATTCTCTAGCTGTGCCCCTTTACCCAGACTATACGGTAGTAATTACTGCCACCACCCAATTAATAATATCGGCTACTAAAAGGCCCTTAAAAGGGTGTCCAATTATTACTGTGCAATATTAATATCCAATGGTAATGTGACTATACAGTCTAAGGCTTATTGGAAGGGCTTAGACAGTAAACTCTATAAATATATAATGTACTCTAAAGCATACTTCATCTCTACACAAACCAGCCACAGGTAGAAGGTTTTAAAAAAATATTTAATAATAAATAATTAAAACACAAGACAAATCTACTACACCACAGAGATATCCAAGAGTTCACAGATCACACAGAAACTTAAAATAATACAGTAGGACAGGTCTGATTTCAAAGAAAAATACCTAATTCATCTTTACTAGCTTTAACTATTCCTACAAGATATCACAGTGCTAAAAACTTACATGTGAGCATAAGCAGAGTGCTGATAAGTTAGATGTCCAGATCAAAATGTTTCTGGTCTCTTGTCAGAAATAATATTTAATCATTACTAACAAACATGTCTCTAAGGCCCTCCCAAAATTACATCAGTTTTGACACTTAGGTTTTCCCAGTATTCATATTGCATCATCTTAACACCTGGTCTGCTTTCTCAGGCCACAAACTGCATTATTTAGCAATCTAACACCTGCACATGTATATACTAACAGAAACTAAAGCAATAAAGCACCTTCCACATCTAAATTCTAGTAATAAACTTTAGCCTTACAACAATGGGCATGAAATCTTCATCCAGCCGCCCTCGGGCCAAAATGAAAGGATACAACATGCTTCACTGGGCCAGTAAAGTGCAATGTTGTCACATATTTTGCAGTTCCACATTTCACAGTGTTTTCTTACATTTAAAAACACAAGCCTGTATTTTCCATTTATTTATACAGTTGATAGACTTAGATATCAAATTCTATTTGACTAGGCTGGCAGCCTTTGCCCATCTCTCCCCAGTCATCACATCTCTTCCCCCCAGGGAACTCAAGCAAGTTTTTCAAGTGCCCCTTGAGAAACGTTGCTTGAGAGTGTCAGGTCTATCTGGGTGTACCTCACCCTATTCCCTGTCTTGAGAGCCCATCTGCATTGGTATTGCTACTCCCACTGTGGTGCTGCACTGACATATCATATGCTTGCAACCCCAGACTCCATCTTAAGAACTTGGCATTTTGCTGACTGGCTGTGTTTAAGGGTTGTGATCTGTCATCACAGTGAATTTTCTTCCATACAGATAAGGCTGAAGTTTTTGGAGTGCCCACACTATGGCTAGACATTCCTTTTCTACCGCTGCATAGCATTCCTCCCTGAGTTGGAGCCTACAACTGAGATAAACCACTGGGTGCTCTTCTCCCACTGAAGAAATCTGGCTAAGTACAGCCCCCACCCCATAGTTTGAAGCATCCACCTGCACAACAAATTCTTTGCTGTAGTCTGGACTGGCTAAAACAGAGGGTCCTCCCAAAGCTTCCTTAAGCTTCTGAAATGCCTGCTCACATGCTGGGGTCCACACTAACTTATCTGGCCTGTTCTTCCTTTTCAGGTCTCTGAGGGGAGCAGTTATGGTACTATAACTAGGAACTAACTTTCTGTAGTACCCTGCTGTCCCCATGAATGCCCTCACCTGCTTTTTGGTAACAGGTGCAAGCCATGCCTGAATAGCTTCCACTTTGGCAGGTTCTGGCCTTATCTTACCACTCCCCAATCTATGTCCTAGGTAAGGAGACCGCTGCCATACCCACCTGACATTTGCTCGGCTTAATGGTCAACACTGCCCTCTGTAGTCTGCCCAGCACCTTCCTGACATGCTGAAGGTGCTCTTGACAGGAATGGCTGTAGATAGCAATATCATCCATGTAAGCAAGGGCAAACCCTCCTGCTCCTACTAAGATATGATCTACCAGCCTCTGGAAAGTCACTGGGGCATTCTTCATCCCAAAGGGCATCTTTGTGAACTCATACAAGCCAAAAAGAGTCACAAAGGCTGACTTCTCTCTAGCACTGGGAGTCCAGGGCACCTGCCAGTAACTCTTGGTAAGATCAATGGTTGTAAGATACTTAGCTCCACCCAGCTGCTCTAGGGCCTCATCTGTCCTAGGCATGGAGTAAGCATCTGACTCTGTGTGACTATTTAATTTCCTGTAATCCACACAGAACCTGTTGCTGCCGTCCTTCTTTGGCACCAACACCACTGGCGAGGACCAGGGAATGTTGGGCAATGGAATCAACCCTAGTTCCAACATCTCCTGTACTTCTTCCCTCAGAGTCTGTTTGACTCTCTCAGGCACCCTATAAGGGACCTGCCTGATAGGCCTTTGGGGTCCTGTATCCACCTGGTGCTGCACCAAGGTGGGTGCTCCCTGGTTTCCCGGTGAACATGCCCCCAAACTCCTGCAACACTGCTTGGATTTCTTGAACCTGGGTAGGAGATAGCTGCTTGGACATTGCTACCCCTTCCACCGAGGTGTCAGCCCGAGCCTCACTGAGGAGATCATTCCCCAGATCTCCCTCAGACTCCTCCTGCAATCCACTGCAAATGCTCAGCACAAGGGCCTCCCTATCATGGTAACATTTCATCATGTTAACATGGTACAATTTTTGCCCCTGCCATCTGCCTAGCACTTTCACCAGATAGTTAACATCACGTACCTTTCTTACCACCTTGTAGGGTCCCTCCCAAGCTGTCTGCAACTTGTTGTGTCTGACAGGAATGAGAACCATCACCTGCTGCCCTACAGCATACTTTCTAGCTCGAGCATTCCTGTCATACCACACCTTTTCTGTTGTTGGGCTTCTGCCAGATTCTCCTGGGCCAGGCCCATGAGTTCCCTGAGCCTTGCCCTGAGGTTCAGGACATATGCCACAACAGACTCCTTGTGAGACTCACACTCACCTTCCCACTCATCTTGAATTAAATCTAGTGGTCACCTCACCCTATGCCCATACAGCATCTCAAAGGGTGAAAAACCTGTGGATTCCTGGGGAACCTCTCTGTAAGCAAAATATAGATGGGGCAAACATTTGTCCCACTCCCTCTTAAACTGATCTGCAAATGCCCGTAGCATGGACTTGATTGTAGAGTTTAACCTCTCAACAAGACCATTAGTCTGGGGATGGTAGGGAGTGGTCTTCATGTGCTTCACCGCACAGGACTTCCACAGACAAGCAAGCAGGTCTGACATAAAATTGGCAACTCTGTCGGACAGTATTTCCTTTGGGAAACCTACCCTGCTGAAAATCTCTAGCAAAGCATTTGCCACCTTCTCTGCCTCAATGAAGGACAAAGCCACTGCCTCAAGGTATTGTGTAGCATAATCTACAATCACTATGATATACTTTTTCCCTGTGGAACTTGGGGTACTCAGAGGACCCACAATATCCATAGCTACCCTCTGAAATGGCTCCTGAATCACAGGCAAAGGCATCAAAGGAGCTCTCACTTTGTCTCCTGCCTTACCTACCTTTTGGCACTGCTCACAGGTCCTGCAGTACCCTGTTACATCTCTGGAAATTCCAGGCCAATAGAAGTTTTGCATAATATGCCTCTTTGTATGTTCTATGCCCATATGACCTGCAAAGGGAATATCATGGGCTATGGCTAGAAGCACCAGATGGTAAGCTCTTGGCACTACCAACCGCTATACTCTTTCACCTTCTAGCCCTCCCTCAGGGGTCCACTCCCTGTACAGTAACCATTTGTTCCAGTATACAGATTCCCCCTTCCCTTGTGAATCAGGTGCCTCCCTAGCTACCTGCCTCAGGTCTTGCAATGTAGGGTCTGAGAGCTGAGCCTGTCTCAAGTCTCTCCTTGTAACCCTTCCCAGCTCCTCTTTCACTGGAAGTCTGGCATCCTCTGACAGCGGTGCCTCACTGTCAGCCTGGGTACTACTACTCACCTCTACCTTTGCAGTTACCCTGTCCAAGGAAACATCAGTACCCACAAGCAGCTGTGGCTCACATTCAGTCCCACTGCTACAGTGTAGCTCACTCCCTGAAGTAACCACCTCAGCAGTCCTGGCTGCAAGTATGCAGTCTGTCTGGGTCTCCCCCAGGCTACCAGACCCACATGCTTGTCTCCTAGCCTCACTGCATTTAACTGCGTAAGTACATGGTACTGCCTCATCCAAATCCTTCCCTCTCAGGACATCTGCAGGATGGTAGTTCTATACTCTTGTTGTCTCAAGACAACCTACTATTGGCATTTTGTCTTTCCCACTTAATGGCTCTCTCACCTTTGCTTCCCCACCTTGCCTCCGTGGACACCTGTATGCCACATGGCCCCACTGGTTGCATTCAAATCATTTAACTCTGGCTCCTGGACGTGTACCTGGACTAGTGGCTTCCCCTGCTACTGGCAGATTCTGTTGGGGCAGTCTGTGCTGCTCACCATGGGTTCCTTTAGTCCCATGAGCAGTACTAGGGGACCCTTTCCTGTGCAGGGCTACCCTGCTTGCTAGGTATATGTCTCACTTCTTCCCCAACTCCTCTGAAGTAGCACACAATCTATCAGCTGACCAGATCCTCATGTCCTCAGGCAAAGTGCTAAGAGCTTGTTCCCTTACCAAAAGGTCTGCCAGCTCTTCAAAAGTGGTGACCTGACATCCACTCACCCAGCTATGAAAATAAGTACTCAGTTCAACAACATATTCACATACATTTTCATCTGCCTTACATCTATGCTCACGAAACTTTTTCCTATACATTTCAGGTGTTAGCTTAAAACATTCTAACAAATGTCTTTTTACAGCAGTATAATCAAAACAGTCAGTGTCATGCATTTTTGCTAAAAAGGTTACAGCTTTACCATGGAGTAAGGGGGTCAGGAACCATACCCAGAGCCCTTGGTCAACTTCATTCTGTTTACATACCCGCTCAAACTTATGAATGAAGCTATCGAAATTATCCCCCTCTTTAAACTGTGAAAGAAATTTACTGACCTTTTGTGCTTCTGGGGTCCAGTTACTCCCTTCCCCATTACCTCCATGACTCTGGCAAAGAGTCAGCATTTCCCTCTCATGCTTTCTCTGCCATTCCTGTTCTTCAGCTTCTAGGCTCCACATTCTCTCAGCTGCTTCCAGTTCCATACGCCTGGCCTCCAACTCAAGTCTCTTTAGCTCCAGCTGGATTTTTAAGTCCACTGCAGAAAGGATGAGCTGTCCATTCTCCGAGAATATTGTATCTCCACTGTCAGTCTGATTATCCTCCAGGCTGCTGTTTTCTGATGCAGCTGTAACCAAGGCTGCAATCAGGTCTGCCTTAGTCAGGTTTCCATGCACCAGCCCCCTAGCCTGGCACATCTCCACCAGCTGGCTCCTTGTCAGCTTTCCATACTCTTCTGCTGACATTTTGCCTGCTCACCCTGACTAACACTAAGCTAACAAAAGAAATAAACAATTGTTATCTGAACTTTTGGTATACACTGCGTGGCTGTTTTAGAGTACAAAACAATTTTAGAGATCACTGTACATAAGCTACAGGAATTCGCTCTACCCACACTACTACAAGCCAATTAGTATATGAAGTAGATCCCACCACTGAAAACCACTTGTGATGACGGTGCCCTGGCCCAGCAATCAAGGAGCCTCAATCCTCACCACTAACACCAGGGAGGTCATCTCCCAGAAGAGGAAAGGATAACTAATACACACAGTAAAGTACAATTTCCCTTAATTGCACACAGATATCATAGTCAGTCTGGGACTCGCTGCTCCCTTGCTCATCAGGTCGCCAGGTCCCCAATAAGACTCCCCACTGGCACAATTATAGGGTCCAGGTCTCAGCCTAACTAGGCATGCTAAGACCTCCAGTACCCTCTCTGTCCAACCAGCGCTTCGTGTCCCTGCCCAAGTAGCCGACACAACACATACATACTTTGAGATAAGTATTTATACAACTTTACAGACACTCCTGGGAAAGGCTGACACAGATTCTCTAGCTGTGCCCCTTTACCCAGACTATACGGTAGTAATTACTGCCACCACCCAGTTAATAATATCAGCTACTACAAGGCCCTTAAAAGGGTGTCCAATTATTACTGTGCAATATTAATATCCAATGGTAATGTGACTATACAGTTTAAGGCTTATTGCAAGGGTTTGGACAGTAAACTCTATAAATATATAATGTACTCTAAAGCATACTTCATCTCTCCACAAACCAGCCACAGGTAGAAGGTTTTAAAAATATTTAATAATAAATAATTAAAACACAAGACAAATCTACTACACCACAGAGATATCCAAGAGTTCACAGATCACACAGAAACTAATACATAATTAATCTTTACTAGCTTTAACTATTCCTACAAGATATCACAGTGCTAAAAACTTACATGTGAGCATAAGCAGAGTGCTGATAAGTTAGATGTCCAGATCAAAATGCTTCTGGTCTCTTGTCAGAAATAGTATTTAAACATTACTAACAAACATGTCTAAGGCCCTCCCAAAATTACATCATTTTTGACACTTGGGTTTTCCCAGTATTCATATTGCATCATCTTAACACCTGGTCTGAGTTCTCAGGCCACAAACTGCATTATTTAGCAATCTAACACCTACACAGAAACTTACAACAATAGAAGACATTTCACATGTATATACTAACAGAAACTAAAGCAATAACGCACCTTCCACATCTAAATTCTAGTCAAAACTTTAGCCTTACAACAATGGGTATGAAATCTTCATCCAGCTGCCCTTGGGCCAAATTCTAACATGAAAGGATACAACATGCTTCACTGGGCCAGTAGAGTGCAACGTTGTCACATATTTTGCAGTTCCACATTTCACAGTGTTTTCTTACATTTAAAAACACAAGCCTGTATTTTACATTTATTTATACAGTTGATAGAATTAGATATCAAATTCTGTTTGACTAGGCTGGCAGCCTTCGCCCATCTCTCCACAGTCATCACAGCGCTTACCGTGTTTTTATGTTTTACTGGGTTTTATTAAACCTTTCCGTCTATACAGCAGTATTCCCTATTTTCTGCATTGTAACAAAGTTCTTATGTTTTTAACTCCAAGCAAGTTCTCAGCAGAAATAATGTCACTCCCTTTTCACACTAATACTCTTCTTATGAGTGGCTTAAAGCTATTTATAGTCAAACAGCATATTTTATCTATCGCCTACCTTTTTTAAACCTTCTATAGTCACTAAAAATCCCAACAGAAACACAGCAGAGGTGTAGAAGCAGTATAAATGCTTTCCTTTCATTATATCATAAAATGCCAATAGCAAATAATACCTGAGACACAACAATATTAGCACCAGTCCAAGCTGTAAATATCATAGAGTAATCAAAGAATAAAAGTGTAGTTTATTATAAAACAGGGTTAGCACTTTCACTGTAAAGTTTCATCACACCATAATTACAAATAGTGAAGTAACTTTTAAATACTATCAAGTAAAATTGCACCTTTTTCACATCAATGAAATTCAAACATTTTTTGTGACTGTTGAATATTTCCTCCATTATTGCCAAGCAGTTAATTGCCAGGGAACTTCTTGTCTTTTTTTTTACCTTTTTTAAATCCTCTTTTTGTTTTATCATGCCGGCTTCTTCAGCAATTGATATTTTTCACTCTTCATTGATTATATTCCTTTGTCGACATATTCCTCCTCCTCCCTCTACTATTCCCATGTATTTCATGAAAACATTATTATTAATTTGAGCTTATGCATCACCTGTATCTGGGTCAGTTTCAGACTCTTCAGTACTTCCATATTCTTTTTTTCTGTTTCCCCTCTTTTTTTCTACCTTCTACAAAATTACAAGAAAATAAAATATTCTTTACTACCAAACTTCCTTGTGTGAGGCATTAGAATGCCCTTTTTCCCCACATTGTTCACATCTTCACATTTCACATTATTGACTTAAATGCATCTCTTTCCAGCAAAAATAATAAACTTTGGTCACATTGGTAAAGCAAAGTACTTCAAATCTAAAGATATTAATGATTTTTTCAAATGCATTGCTTTATAATTTTTGTACATTTAAATCAACCAGTGTCTTCTATCCTCCATTCCATTATCTCCTTGCATCAGTTTCTTAATATCAGCACAAATTTTACTTTATTAACAAAAAAGAACAAAAATATTCTGCACTCAGAAAATTCTTCCTGAGTTGCATAAACAGTCTTTTCTTCATGGTCATAGTCACTACTTTATACTAATTACATGCATTATTACCCATGCTTTTCACGGAGTTACTTACAAACTTTTCAGCAAGTTCTACATTCATACATTTAATGTAAAAATAGTTTCCCAAATTAATTATGGATTTTATATGCTTAGTTTGAAAGCATAGTGGCCTAACTAAATGATCTGAGATAAATAATCTGACAATAGCTGCACCCAGTAGAGTAGAATTATTACCACTGACTGTTCATGTTAACTTGCCTAGTTTCATTATTCAAATTTTGTCTCTTTGCTTACCCCTTCCTTCTCCTACTACCTCTTGCCATAGCTAGAGTGTATGATTGCATCCCTACAGCTTCTCTTTCCCTGTTTTGGTTGCAGTACACACACATTTCTCAATCTGCTGTTCCTAAACTCATGGTGATATAGCAGCCTCTTTCTCTACAACCAATGCTTGGGAGGCACTAAGAGAAGAAACTATATTATAATCCACTTTGGTAAATTGCAAATTATTATCTTCCTTAAGTCTTTCACTTCACATGTTATTGTCTTTGCTGTACACATCTGCCCATGAGTCATTTATCAGAATGTCTTGCATGGTTTCACTATTAAACTGAAAAATATGCACACCATCTAGCACCTTATAAATTACAGTTTCAGTGCCATTCTCTAACACAAGCATCTCCATCTATTTCTTGCCCTGTGATCTGGCATCCATGTTAGCACCCTTTTTTTTAACAGCAACCCCTCTCATGCCATTAGGAGAAATGGTTAGTCACAAAGTAAAAAGCATAAATAAATAAATGTCCCATTTCATTGTTTCATAGTTTGTTAATGCTATGTAGGGAGAGACCATCATAGATCAGATTCCACTTTCCTTGAATAAACATTGTTACCAATCCAATTATCAGCAGCCTTTTTAAATACATGTAACAAATTACTCTGCCTAACATGTTATGGTGAGTTATTCCAACTGCTAGCTAAACTGTGGGGAATAAATCTTGCTCTTACAGCTATTTTACTTTTTTCTGAATTATAAATGTATAATTTCTTCCCCTCAGCATTTTGGTGGACTTCAACTTTTAACAAAGGCAGAAAATCTTCACTATGAAGTGCATGATGTGCTAAATATGGTTTGCCCTGTAGCCACCTATAACATATTTTGTACAAATTATGTTTTTCTAAATATTCACAATATGTCATTCTCTTATACTAAATTATTCTCCTTTTAAAATAATGCTGAATATTTTCCAATACTGTTAGATCATTTTTTTAGTAAGGGAACAAAATGAAGAATGTTGTTGTTGTTGTTGTTGTTGTTTGTCTTTCGGCTTTTCCCGGTTAGGGGTCGCCCTAGCGGAACTCCGTTCTGCTAATGATTGGCAGTTGGTTTTTATGGTGTCAAGTTGCCAGCCCGACCCCCAACCTTCAACGAAGGAGCGCCCATTCAACGCATGTCTTTCAAATGGCCACTCGACCACAGGGAGGACATGCAGACTCCACACAGAAGGCACTCCCAACCCAAGCCGAGAATCGAACGGGAGAACCTCTTGCTGTGAGGCAACAACACTACCGCTGCACCACCATGGAAAGAGAACAAAATGAAGAATAACATTCACTAATTAGTCTAACATATATGGTGAACAATTGTACCAGGAATGATGATGACTACAACTAACATTTTTAAACAATATTCCCAATATATGCTTAGCTTTTGCCTTAACAATAAGTCATTATTTTTAAACTAAACCTTAGAATTAACATATATCCCTAAGTCCTTATATTAAGAAATTTCTTGAATAGTATTTCCTTGCTAGCACAAATCACGATCTGGTCTACAATAGTAAAAGTACATCACTCCACTTTCGGATAAATTAATATGCAGACTATTGTTGTCTAACCACTGAAGTATAACAAAGACATAAGAGTTAGAAGCTGCAAATTCACATGATGATGATGATATAAACCCACTGATTTTAATATCATCTGCATACTTAAGATGCCAAGTACGTGGCATTTTTGGGCAATAAAGACAGAACATAATTAAACAGAAAAAAAACTAATATCATACCTCTCAACCTCTTAGGGCAAGACATCTGGACAAAGCCTGTCATAATTTGGGGACAAAGGCCCAAGAATAGGAACAGATTTTAAATATTACTCCTATAAACTTAGAGAGTTGCTGGACTAATAGAGTTTGTGTTAACATGCATTTTAAGAAGGATTTGAAGTCCAAAACTTAAATGCATGTCATTATTTAGTGACTTTAATCCTCAGATCATCCCAGTGATTTGCCAGAAAACCACACATTTTATGAAGAACAAACCAAATATATGAGACAAAAATCAGGACATTCTGTGAAAATCTGGACAGTGGACAGGTATGCCTAATACCAAACCCTGAGACACTCCTGTGGAAACCTCTGACCAAATGGAATAATGACTATCCACACATTGGCATCCATTTTTTAGAAAACATTATACCCAATCAATGATGTAAGGACTGATATAAATAAGGAGAAATACTATCAAAAGCCTTTACATTATAATAGTAATAACAATGATGATAATAATAATAAAACCCATTTGTTAACAAGGTAGGCCTGTTGGATACACAGTCCCTTTTTAGGAGTGACCCAGGAAAAATCTCTGGTTAAGTGACTTGCTCAAGATCACACAGTAGGCAAATGAGGGCTGACACGAATCAAACTCTGTACTATGGAAACTATAGCTCATACCTTTAACTCTATGTGCCAGTATACCACACCAGTACTGACACTATTAACCAATACTATACTAACAATAGCATACAAATGTACCATGTTAGGGTAGAAATGTTTTTAATAAAGCCATGCTGGTTTAGCTCTACTATTGCAAAATCATTACCATTCTGGTTTATAAGTGAAAGCAAACATCTTTCAAAATACTTGCCCATTAACGTCATCAAACTAATATGGCAATATCTATAAGTAATATCATGTCCAGAGTCTTGTATATTGGAATAATGCATGCTAATTTCCATGTTACTGGCACCAATGTGTTTACTAAATGACTGTTAAATAAGGAAGTTAAAGGGCCTGGTGGATGATCCCTAAGACTGTTACTAAAACAACCATTTACAAAATCAGGTCCAGCAAAGCCATTGTTTTTGACCTTTAAGGCTATTCTAACCATGTCCCCAGTAACTAAGGAACATACATATAGGATGATTTATCATATAAAGTCCACTAAAAACTAGGAGCCTTATACAGAAATAAGCAACTCCTCACCAAAGCAGCTAGGATTTCAGTTGCAAATTCACACCTCATCTCCACCCTACTTTATGCCTCTCCGATATATACCAACCTAAGGCAATGCGATCTAAATAAACTCGAGACCTGCTACAACAAAATTGCCAAATTCGCCACTGGGGCATCCTACCACAGTCACCACTGTCTCTCACTTACTGAACTAGGCTGGCTAGAACTCCCTCACCTCCTTCAATGGTATCAACTCACACTCGCCCACAAACTGGTTAACCATCCTCTAAAGGTCCCATCCCTCCAGTATCTACTCCAACCCTATCTCACCACCAGACCACTACGATCCAGCAACAAAAATCAATTACAGGTTACTAGAGTCAATAACACTGCTGGAGAAGCACTATTCTCCAGCGCTATAGCCAAATTATGGAACACCTTTCCCCCCACAATAACCTCTCCACCATCATGCACCCACTTCAAAGCTTTACTTAAAGCACACCTAAAAACATGCTGGCTATGCCCTTGTAACTCTCCCCTCTAACTTCTCCCACTCCATCTACCCCCTACCTCTCTTCCACCCCACAAACTACCTTTGATTACAGCAAGCTCCGATACTTTCATGCCTATCTACTTATTATACGGCAGTAACTTCTTATTGTAACAATTGTTAATATCTGGTATGACTTTGTGGATAGAATAGATGCTAGTTATCTACTGAATGTACTATGTTCTTCATCTGTAACTATGTTTGTAATATTTTAATTGCTAGGATACTTAATCTATAACTATGTCTGTAATATTTTAATTTGTGGAGCTTTTCTCCCCGGGCCTTCACTGAAAATGGACCTGTGTCCAGTCGGCCATTCCCTGTCAACAAATGTAAATAAATAAATAATATAAAAATAAAAAATGTTCACCGGTACATTGTTCTTAACTGTTACTAATGTTGCAAAATATTGATTCATAAGTTTTGAAATGTCCCTGTTATCACTAACAAGAGTGCTGTCATAAACACATGTGCGCGTGCGTGAGCATACACACACACACACACACACACACACACACACACACACACACACACACACACACATACCTTTTATTCATATAACACACACGCACACACACACACAAACTCACATATCCTAATTGTGAGAACACACGCTTCAGCTCTGATCACACAACTAGTCCTTCAGCACACTTTTTCAGATGTCTCAATCTTCTGGTCCACTTTCTAACTGACGTTCATTAAAACTGGCATTCATGACAACAGCAAACATGTACCAACATTAAAATACTGGTTAAGTTCAGGTTTTCAGCATACTTTCATTGCCAGTATTTGTATCATGTTTACCAGTCCTGTAATTATTTTTAAACTTTATTAAATCACAATGATACCTCAGGTAGCATTGTTACCTGAAAGCAAGAGATTCTCTGGTTTGATTCTTGGTTTGGGTGCTTTCTGTGTGAAGTCTGCATGTCTTCCCTGTGTTTGCATGTTTTTTTTTTCCCTGGGTGCTCCAGTTTCTTTCCATATTTCAAAGACACACAGTAGGTAGATTGAATACCCTAAATTGACCATAGCTGTGAGTGAGTATGTGTGTGTGCCACATAAAAATGACAGAGGTAGGGATAGCCACCCAACACTGTCAGCACTTGTTGTGGCACCCAAACCCCATGTGCAAAAGTGGTAAAAATGGGGTTATGCATGGATGGATGGGATTTAGGTTCAGGATTAGGTTCATTTACATTAATAGAAAACAAACCATGGGACATTTTTATTATTTTCATGAAGTATACATACATGTTTTCTTTTAACAATTATCATTCATTTCAATATTACATAAATTGCCCAATTCCTGTCTTCTCTTAAACCCCATTGTTCCCACAAATTCCATTTATTTCCATGTCATTTGTTCCTTCCCTTTTCTAAAGATCCCATGTCCAGTTCTTTTATCATCTTTACAATAATTCAGTTACATTTGGTTTAGATTGTCATAGGATCATAGGAGGTTACTAGGCTAACAGCCCCAGGGTCCTTACAAGCCTAGCCAAATTCAACCTGTGTTCCCAAGGGTGCCTGGTTCAAGTAGACACTAAAATCAGCACCTATTACCCCTGTCCAAGAGGGAAACAGGTGAAGTCCCTGTGGTAAATTTCCAGTTACCTATCCAGTCTTCCAAATTATGCGTAAATAGGGCCAACAAGGAGCTTTGTTAACATGAATAGGAAGCTTGTTCTAAAGGTGGAAAACCTCAGTGAGACAAATCTGTCTCTCCAGCAAGTTCTGTTGATGTTAAATACCAGGTTAAGGCCCTTTGAGCAAGTGACCCATGTGCCATTTGACTTGCAAATGTACAGCATTTCCATTAAAGATGGGACAGAGATTGGTGTATATGCAAGGCACAGGTCACCTCTGAGTAGTCAGTATGACACAGAGTAAAGTGACAATGATTTCAGTCTGTCCGCATAAGACAGATCTTGAAGACACTGAATTTTCTTTGTAAGGAACCTTTGTGGTCTCTCCAGTTGATGCAGGTGTTTGGAAAGGAACATACCAAGGGGAGTGCTGTACTCTGTTATTGGCCTGATGAGGGAAGAGTACAGGGGAGGGGGTTATAACCTCCTTTTTCTGGAGACAATGCCCTCACTTATGCGATGAGCAATATAAAATGTTCTTCTTACCACTGTGGAGACATGGTGATTGAATTCAAGGTTGTTGTCAACCTGTGTGCCCAGATGTCTCACCAATGACTGTCTGCATAGGGTATTACTATTGATGTGGTAGTTTGTAAGGAACATCACCCTTGCCAAAGGGGATGATAATGTATTTTATTTTGCATTAAAGGAGAACCGCACTCACAGACTCAAAAAAACTTGTTTATTTGATCATGGTTTTGGTGTTTCCTACATTTTAATACCACTATGACATTATTTACAGTTTTTAAATGTTTTTATATGTAATTTCTGAGTCTGACCACATGAGGTCTAGTATCTTGAAGTGATCCTGATTGTTCAGTCTGCCTCTAGGTATCCCACAATGCAGTGTCTGTCCGTAAAAAATTACATCACGTAGGCCTCTTTCTTCCTAAAGCTCCTGTCACTGCATTGATTTTACATGCATACACTGCTGTCTTTCAGTCAGTTAGTTTTAAGTAACATTTCATGCCATTCAATGACTACTTAAAACACAAACAGTGCAAATGCCACAGAACAGACTTTCAAAGTGCTTTTTACTGCTGCTTCTTTTTAGAATGGCTAAACTGCAGTCTTTTGTGAGGCCTGAATTATACTACTTCAACTCATCTCACATCCACCTTCACACCTAACTTCAATAGCTGTTAAAGTGCTAAGGGTAATTTGAGCTGTTAGCTGCTGTGATTGACAGCTCACAACAGGAGACTTGACTCATGTACTGTTTCCTTGTTCTAGCCTTCACTTTCTGTATAGGTAGGGGAAGGACCAGAGAGCTGTGACATCACAGCATGGGTGGGTTTTTAAGACGGCCATAGTGATGTCAGTTTGGAAAGGGAATTGTCTAGAAAACTATCTGTATTCATTGGCCTTGATGACATCAGTGAATTAGAGACTGCAGCAAGCTTTTCTACGGTGAGATAAACGTTTTTTGAAAGTGAAACCACCACAGTACAGTAAGGTACTGTTTTAGTGGAGAGAAATAGTTGATTTAAAATATTTTAAATGTTGTATTTTTGTTTATTCATAGCAAGTACTGTAAATAGGGAGAAAAAGGACAGAGAAGTTGAGCATTTAATAATAGAATCCCGTTGTTGTCCTTTAAGTTTAAGACCATGACTTTAGCACCAGTCATTAGTCTGTGTAAGATCATCTTGCAGGATTTTGACATTGCTAGGAGTTTCAATGATCAGTCCCAGTTTACAGTCATCAACAAACTTTGGTCAGCCACAGTCCTTTGGTTTTAACTTGTACTTTGGAGAAGTAGATTCCGAACAGTAGAGGTCCCAGAACTGATCCCTGTGGAACACCACTGGTTATGAGTCTGCTGGAGGAGTCCCCTGTTTTGACTGTATGAGTTCTATCAGTGAGCCAGTTTGCAACCCACTTGACAATACATGGGTTGATACCCAGCTGGGTAAGTTTATCAATGATGCCTGAGTGGGGGATTGTGTCAAAGGCCTTGGCTAAGTCTAGGTAGGCTGTATGCACAGATTTCCCTCGTCTAGGGCTTTGGTGACTATCTTGAAGAAGTCCACCAAGTTTAACAGGCATGATCTCCTCTTGACAAAGCCAAAATGGGTAGGATTGAGTGTTTGGAGATTTCCTACATCTTTATTAATAAGGTCCATGATGATTCATTCCATGGCTTTGCAGATAAGGTTGGTCAGGCTAATGGGTCTATAGTTCCCAGGGTCCATGGATGCACCCACTTTGAATAAAGGGATGACAGCAGCTGATTTCCATTCTGCTGGGACAAAGCCAGTGCTTAGGCTGTGATTAAAAAGCATGCCCAATGGTGATGTTAATTCCTGTTTTAACCCATGTAGAACACAGCCTGGGATGTTGTCTTTTCCCATAGAGGCTGTGTTTTTGGCTTTGGAGAGGGCATTTAAGACATGCTCCTTGGAGATATTAGGTGGGGGACAGCTTTTATGGATGCTCTGGGGTATATTTGTTGGGGACAGGAGAGTGAAGTTTTCACTGAACCTATCAGCTAGCAGATTTGTTATATCCACAGTTCTGTTTATGTACTACCATTAACTACGAGTTCAGAGCAAATCTGGGCTTTACCTTTGAGGTTACAGATGTAACTAAAGAAAGCCTTGTGGTTATCCTTAGTTAGGGAAGCTTATTTGGATTCTTAGTTAGCTTTGGAGGACATCACCAGGAGTCTTATTTGCTTGTTTAAGTTGAAGAATGAGTGTTTCCAGTTTTGAAACAATTCCTTCCTACTCTTAGACAGCAATTTCTTTCTCATATTTTATAGCTTATTAATGGCAGTTGTTCACCAGGCACGTTTGTTTTTCCTTGAAGATCTTGCTTTGGTTCTACCAGGTACATCAGAGTCAATACAATTGTACAGGTACTCATATAAAGCATTGGTGTATAATTCACATAGCTGTCTGTTCCATCAGTGGGGGAGGGACTATGAAGGTATTTATACTGTCACATAAGAGGCTGTAATTGGTCTTGGAGAAGTTTTTTAGTCTAGTTGTTGCTGGGGGGGGGCATGTGTTATAGTTACTTCTAGCAAAACTGATTTGTGGTCAGATCTCAACAGGGATAGCAACACACTGGGGGTGGGGCAGTGGTCCCCCATGTTGTTGAACACCAGATCCAGGATGTCTGAGCCCCCTGTGGATGTGTCAACTAGCTGGTCCAGGGCATTGGAGTTAACTAACTCCAGGAACCTTTGGGCATTGAGTAAAACATGCATAATTTACCCAGTCAATGGATGGAAAATTAAGTCACACAAAACCTAGGTATTTGATTGTATCTTGATTGACTCAAGTACATCCAAGTAGACTGAGTAAATGTCCTGATTCATGGCAGGACTCCTGTAGCTAGCAATGACCTGAAGATGGGTCTTAGCTACAGTCAATTGCACCTGAAGTAATTCAAGGGAATCATGCTGTTTAACCAATCTAGAGGTGTATTTATCTTTAATGAATATTGATACACTACCTCCTATAGTTCTCACTCCTTCAGTTTGTGACCTGAACGTGTGGAAGGAAATGCAACCTGGTATAGCTAGGGTGCTCTCCGCAGCCTTAAACCAGGTCTCAGTGACTGCACAAATGTCTGCATCTTCTAAGGTGAGGACTGCTGCCAGTCAGTGCAGTTTCTAGTCTAGACTCCTAGCGCTTAGCAGCATAATCTTGTGGTTGCTTTTGGAGGGCATTTTATGTCAGGAATTTTGTTCCTGTGAAATTGCCTACAAAAGGCACTATGTTGGTGGCAAGAGCCTTAGCCAATAACCAAAATCGCAGAGGTGACAGATGAAGACCATCTGTGGCAAAGCATCAAGACCATGACCATGTCATCCCAGAATGACAGATACTGGGCCTCCTTTGAATGACACCAGAAACTAAACCAACTGTTGAAATCATTTTCTGTTCATAGTGAGGTATCATCCTAGGCAAAGGTAAAATGCTGTTTAAGGCTAGGGACATACCTGCCTGAGACACATAATCAGAGAGCTCAGTCATGTCTCTCTTCATATAGTCTAGTGAGGTACATCTCAAGTTGCTGACACCAACATGGACTATAAAGTGCCTGTTGTTGAGGGAGTCAAATGTGTGCGTGATGTGGCAGATCGTGGCCCTTACAGACCACTGACTGTGACTTTTTTCCTTATCCAACCTGATGAGAGGGACATTGGTGTGTCTCTCAACTGAGTCGCCTGTGACTAAGATGTTTGTTTTTGTGTTATGCCATAGGGGCTTGACTGGTGAGGCACTGGTGTGTGATATATTATTTGTGCTATGTTCTGCAGAGGATGTATTATGGGAATCATGCTTGTGCTTGTCTTTGGGAGGTCTCTGATGTTTAGGTAAGCTTCTGGTAAGGTCTTCCACATATGTAGGTTTATGTTCTGTTGGTTTAGTAGGTGCAGGAGGTGAGGAATGCATGCTGACAACCTACTTAGTATCAGATGAACTGACTAGTGAATGAGAGAGTCTAGATTCTAGGTTCTTGATATAGATGCGTCCCTCACATAATGAATTTGTATGTAATAGAAGACGTGGGTTGTTAGTGTACGTGATGCAATTGCTACATTGCCTCAGGATGTCCATATCAACCAGGCTGGCTGGAGAAAACATAGAAAAATGTCCATTCATAATGGTAGGTAAGTTGATATGGTCAGAAAACAGGGAGAGTACAGGAAGGACCAAGTAAAATAGAGGACAGAAGAGCTGACAAACAATATGAAAGGCTAGTGAGTAGAATCTGAGTTGGTACCTCAGGAGCTTAGCTGAATGTATCACCTATCAGCGAGGGACAGTTGTGAGAACTAACCAATGGAGCACCAGCAGAGTACTAAGGGAAAATTTGCAGGCATAAGTGTTTGCGTCTATAACTGCCAACAGTTCCCACTGCTGCTCAACTGTGCACGATGCACAAACAAATGAGAGCAAACTGATTTAAACAAATTAACTAATAAAAAAGCTCAAAACTGAGCCCTGTTCCAGCAACCTTCAATCAGATGAGTTCTAACTGCACACTCCTGCCACTAAGGTGCAGTGGAAACTTCTCCAACAAAAGTTGGCCTGATTTAGTGCTCAAGTTATACAAATAGAACTAGATTCAGCAGGCCTAAATCTAGTTTACACTACAGTAAATAAAGTGCGACAATTTCAGGAAAAACACACCAAGTAAGCAGTGATATCTTGAAAATGCAGTTCAAAAGTGCAATATACAGTGAAAAATTCTACTTAAGTTTTGCAGAAATCAGCAGATGTTTTTGATTGATCAGATAAATTAAGCAGAGCTGCAGCTGGTCACCAAACTCTGTGGAGCTTTGCTAAAACAAACGCAAACCCCTTACATAGTTGTTCTTTTGGTAGCCAATACCACTAAACTTAGTAATGGGCAGTTCAGATCTTGTGTCCCAGCTCAAACGAATCATTTGCTTAGTCATAATTGTCTTCCTTAACATTTCTGTGGTGGAATTTTTAACATCTGCCAATTCATTCCACTCCCAAAACATGAGCCCAATTACCTCTCTGTTTTTCAACGCACCTTTAGCATTAGAAATCTAGCTAAGGAAAATGTCTGTGAAGTCTGCTTGGATTATATCTGCTGGACTTTGTTGCATACTTTGGAGTTATACAGAGGTCCTCTCATTGATCCTTTATAAATTGTCTTTACAGTCTCTCTTCTCATCATTTGCTAATCACCTCCAATTGATTCTTATAATTATTATGCAACATAACATCCTTTTTTTGAACAGCAGCTTACGTTCTAGACTCAACTAAAAACTCTACCAGAGCTGGTTTTTCACTTAGCATCTCCCTATTACCGTCTCTTTGCCTACATTCTGATATCTATCCTTGGTAGAGAAGACAGTCACTAACCTACAATCCAAACTTCTGCTTAGCTACATCCATCTGCATTATTGAGCTTTTCTCACAGTTTACTATCAAAATTTAGATCAGCACTTACGTGAAGTTGGGAAAGCCAAAAGGCTATTTTTAAATGTTTGTAATGGTAATCAGGAAAATGTTGACTCCACAGTAGTGAATGGTAGTGTGCGTTCGCTAATTTGGAATTGACGTTCTGATTAAAGATCGCACTACAGTGGGGGATCGGAAATGCACCATTTTCTCACAGTAGTGTGATCTTGGAGTTGGAATATACTGTATAATATGCAGGGGGTGTGGGGGTGCAGGGGGGGCTTGCCCCCATGCAAAAACATTACCTTTAACACGAACTTTCAACACTGGAACTTCCGGTGTTCAAATATCGATTCCATGTTACCATTTCCAAAATTTTGGTAATTCGTTAATACCAATTTCGGCAAACCAGTTTGATGAAAAGGTGGAAAATTATTTTGATTTTCCATATTTTGATAGTAAACCTTTTCTCCCCAGGCCTGATCTGAAAAAGGGCACAACTCAGTCAGACTTTCCCAGTAAACAAATGCCAACAAATAAATAAAATAAATAAATATTACTTTCCTTCATTATTTTTTTATTCCTTTGCCAATTTTCTCCTGTAAATTCAGCCCCCTCTTGCCTATTTTCTATTCCACTACTTGCAGTCATTCCATTGACAAAATCTCCTCTCTCCATTTCTGTGTTGGCTTATTTCTTAGAATCCTTTCTATTACATTATGAATATAATATTCTGTGTGACTATTATTATTCTCCTTAAGGGCCTGCATCCAAAATCATACACTCTCCTTATTTCTCAAACTACTGCCCTGTTTCATCATCATCCATTTCCACTTTGCTTTATAGCATTATGCTTTTTTATAAACCTTAGTCAGCTGGGTAGCTCTAAAGTATCCCTTCAAATAATGAGATCCTAAACCATTTTGTTCTATGGGCAGGATCAGCTTAGCCCACTTAAATTTTGCCCTCTTCCCCTCCCAAATAAAATCATTTATTTCTTTATTATTTTCTCCACAACTTCTCATTTGGTTGATAAAAGTATGCCTGACCTGCATATAAAACTAAAGGGACTAAAAACATATTCACTGATTGTATCTTACTATCCATATCCATAATCAAGAGCTTCTAGGTTTTCAATTTTTGTATTATCTTTTGTTTAGATTTTTCTCACATATCTTTAGCTGTCATAATATAATCTCTTTTATTCCATATACATAAATAACTAATTTCTATCTTTTCACTGTACTGGTATTGAGCTCACTTGGGCATGTCTCATTTGTGATTGATGCAGGTTTATTATTCGCATCGCGCGCGTGTGTGTTTGTGTGTGTGTGTGTGTGTGTGTGTGTGTGTGTGTGTGTGTGTGTGTGTGTGTGTGTGTGTGTGTGTGCACGTGTGTCTGTGTGTGTGCCTGTGTTTATCTGTGTCTCTGTGTCCATGTCTGTGCGTCTCTGTGTGTGCACGTCTCTATGTGTGTGCACGCTCTGTATGTGCACGTCTCTGTGTTTGCGTGTCTCTGAAATAAACACATATGAGAAGATTGGATGGGTGCACAAAACAAAAAAATTAACAGAACACAGCATGTGAGCTTGTTTGAACTACCTGAAGTATAAATGGTGAACTATGATACTGTACTTAAACTTCAAATTGTCTAATTGTATCCTTGCTTACCTTCTTTGCAGCTGTCAAGAGATGTATGATGTGGTTGCTGCCATACTCTTTTGTTCGATTTCTTTGGAGTAAGCATCATGAATTTTGGATTTCCAAAATGTTTTTTGGCTTGGGTGTTGGTGGCTTCACAGGAACAGGTACAAAGTTCACAGTGACAAACATTGGTGTTATAGTCGGTAATCTGCCTGCCTGTATACAAACATAGGTGCTGTAGTTTGGAATAGTGTAATCTGCATGCCTTTATATAGTGAAAACTAAGAGGTAAACACTAAGGCTATCAGAATGAGAGACCAATGAAATTTTATTTTGTTTGATCTTTGTGTTCACAGATGACCATCAGTTTGCTAGCTGACCTTCCTGATATCCCCCACCTATACCCCTAGTACTACCCCCTTCCAGGTGAGGCTGTTTTGGCAGGTTGTGGGAAGGTGATTGAGAAACTCTCCATTGGGAGGTAAACTTCCACTTCTGGTGTTATTCCTTAGGTGGGGATGTCTTGGTGGTGTGGGAAGGTGATGTGGAAACACACGGGTGGGAGAGGTAAGGGGCTAGTCACCACCAATGTGATAATGCAAGCTGATACATGGCTTTTTTCCTTTGAGCCCTTCCTTCTACTAACATTTAGGCCTATATCACCTAGATAAACATGCAATTATGTCATGAGGGGAATGCCCCCCTTCTTAAATGCTTTCATTCTACTCTGTTAAGTACTTCATCAGAACTTTGTTATTGTATTGATCGTCATTATAATTGCTTAAAATGATAGTTTGTGCTATATTGTTTGGATTAATTGTAAAGTAATAAATAATTTTATGTTAAATGATACTGCATGTTTATAAAATAGTATTACATTACATAGAGTACACTTCCCTAAATGTTACAATGGAATAAATATTTTAATCCTAATCCAGATCTAGAAGATTACCCCAACCAGGTGAAAGAGTTTATAGAGTGTTTACATTCTTGTTCTGGGTTTCTAAAATTTACTTTAGGTGATGTGGGTTTAAAGGTTAACTTTCTGGATGTCATTTTAGAGTGGGTAAAGGTACAGAAGAAATTTGTAAGCAGGATTCACTGTAAAAAACTTTTATCAACAGTTACCTACACTATAAAGCTTTTATTCACAATTTATGAAATACAACATACCCAAAGGCCAATACATCAGGGCCAGTCGAATGACTAATGAAGACAGTGATTTTATTAATTGAATAGATTTTATTTGTTCACTTTTTCTGGAAAGAGGTTACCATGAAAACAATTTAAGAATTACAGCTAAGTATGTCATCATGGACAATCGAATGACACTCTACCCTCCTATATTACAAGTTCCTTATAGTGGCTCCAAAGTTTTGAGCAAATCAAACAAAGAAACATTTTGCAATTTGAACATGACTTTGGATAGTGGATTGATAAGAGGCATTATACAGGATAATTGGTAAATTTTAGAGGGTAGTTAGGACCTTTTTGCGATGGTCAGCACCCACCTCCATTTTGTTTATAAAAATCAGTATAATTTAAAATTATTATTTCAGAGGGTGAAAAAAACAGGGGAAAGGACTATTTTACACACAAACAAACCATTTGGCATGCACAAATGTGGAAGTTGTACCGTTTGTAGGTACATATTAGAGGGACCTTTTGTAAACTTGCCACATTTGCCACATACTATTCCAGTGCCTTTTAACTGTAAAACCAAAGGTGTGGTGTACATTGGGTTATGTTCTCATTGTACTGCATTTTATATCGGGATGACCACCTGGATTCTCTGTGCCAGGATTAAACAGCACTACTACAGCATAAAAGAAAAGGATAGTAGAAACGCGATTTTTAAACACACTTTGAAGTGTCCCGATTATAACAAGTTCCTTTTTTCAGTTGTGAAACAGGGAGCACATCATATAAGGGATGGGAATTTTAAGACTGAGTTGGAACAAAAAGAAGCATTTTGGTAGATCTGGTTAAACTCTGACAAAGCACCAGTGTTGAATGATGTAGTTAACATCATGTTTCTTAAAGAACCACAGGGTTCACTTGAACAAATAAGTTTTTAACTGAAGTGTACGTCTTTAATAGTTGAGTTTGTGATGTCACTTAATTGGGGGATGAAGAAGTACTTTCTACTGGCTTACAGATATTTTTAAACTGAAAGTTTTTTTACTGTTGAGTGTATTGTTTTCTGATGAAGTCTAATTATTTGACAAAAGCGGAAAATAAATTGTTGTTTATGCTAAAAATTGTGCCTCTTGTTCTCAGTCTAAGTTCCACTTCTTGTGGCTTGTTGTGATATTCTGGAATTTTCAGTCTGTTTTTGTAGATTATAAGGCTGTAATACTTCGTAACTTCTGTTTTTAAGCTGCTGAATATACTGCACTTTTTCTGTAGAGTTTACATATGTACGTGCATCCAAGTGTATGCACTGAGTTATCCATGTGCCCCATTCACTGAGACATTCCATGATGGTGCTGTCTTTTGTGGCATTTAGCCTCACTATATACAATATGCATTCTCTTTCTGTGAGATACAGCACACTGTGTCTGTAATATGACAATATTCACAAAGGTCAATAGAATTGATACCATGACATGGATTCCTAATATATAAAACTGCATGCTGCAGTACTAGATCTGTAATTGTGGTCTATGCATTCCCATGCATTATGTACCACAACTCCTGTTGTGTAGTACATGTGAGCAGTACATGCATATTGCTTTTGTTGCCGGTAGTGTCCATCATGGTTGCCTTTGGCTTGTGACATTTAAAAATCAGGGGACTAGTAACCTCATCCTCAGCTAGACTATGTCATAGTTTAGCATGGCTCTTCTTAAGCATGCAGGCACAACATAGTGACTTAAGATCACTCTTCTACAAGGTTCATAGGTAGATAGGTTCATAGGTTGGTACTAGGTTATCGGCCCAAGGGCCTATACAAGCTTAGCCATAACACTTTCCTGGCTATTTCTTCCCACAGTATTTACTTTCCTGGACCCCTGTCTAGCAGGGCGACTGACGTGATCCCCAGGGTGAATCTCCCATCCAATCATCAAGGTTCCTTTTGAAGAGGGCCAAAGAGACGCCCTGCTTGACATGTATGGGCAGTCTATTCCAGAGTCTGGGGAGTCTCTGGGTCAGGAACCTATCCCTCCAGCATGTTTTATTCATTGTGATGACAAGGTTTAGATCCCTGGAGCATGTGGCTCTGAGGGATTGGGATTTCTTTAAGTGTAGCATGTCCAACAGCTCTGGGTTTGACATGGCCATGGATGTTAAGCAGAGATCGCCTCTGAGTAGACGATATGTGACAGAGTATAGGTGGAGTTTTTTTAGACAGTCAGGACAGGGAATCTGCTTTAGGCCTGTGATTCTTTTAGTGAGGTATTTCTGCGGCCTTTCCAGTTGTTGCAGATGTCTTGAGAGGTGCATACCAAACGGGGCATTGTATTCTATAATGGGTCTAATGGGGTTGAGTACAGTGGGACAATGACCTCTTTTTTTTCTTGATGAAAAGCCCTTAGTGATGAGGTGTGCCACATAGAAGGACTTCCTGACTGTTGCGGCGATATGGTTATCGAAGGTGAGACCACTGTCCACCTGTGTCCCTACGTCTCTTATCACACTTTCGGTGTTTAGTGTACTGCCACCTATGTGGTAATTCACAGGTATATGTTTTTTCCCAAAGGGGATAACTATACATTTCTTGGCATTGAGCTTGAGCCCATGGCTCTGGCACCAAGCATCTGTTTCTGTAAGGCCCTTTTGTAGAATATTCACATAATTTGGGGATTCAGTAATGGCTCCCAGTTTGCAGTCATCTGCAAACTTTGCTACCCAGAGTCCCTTAGTGTCAGCTGTACTTCAGAGAAGTAGATGCCAAACAAGAGCGGTCCCAGGACTGAACCCTGAGGTACTCCACTTGTCACTTGTCTGGTGCTGGATTTGGAATCGGCTACTTTTACAGTGTGGGTTCTGTCAGTAAACCAGTCGGCAACCCATCGAGTGATGTAGGGATTAATCTCCAGCTTAGTAAGTTTATCTATGATTCCAGAGTGGGGGATGGTGTCGAAGGCCTTGGCAAGGTCCAGATAGGCTGTGTGGACCACCTTACCCTTGTCCATGGCTCTGGAGATTGATTTGAAGAAATCAATCAGGTTCAGGAGACAAGATCGGCCCTTCACGAACCCAAACTGAGTGGGGTCCAGTGTTTTAAGGTTGCCAATGTCTTTGTTTATAAGTTCTATGATAATACGTTCTGTGGCCTTGCAGATCAGGCTCATCAAACTGCTGGGGCAGTAGTTCCTGGGATCCAAGGTGGATCCCCCCTTGTGGAGTGGGATAACTGTAGCTGTGCGCCACTCATTGGTCACGAAACCTGAGGTGAGGCTATGATTAAACATGACACTTAGGTGAGGTGCCAGTTCATGTTGTAGTTCATGTAGTACACTGCATGGGATATCATCTGCTCCCATGGATGCTGCATTCTTAGCTTTGGAGAGTGCGTTTTTTACCTGTGTGGTCATTATTACTGGAATTTGACAATCTTTCGGTATTGAGATGGGCCCTTTAGAGGTGAGAGGGGGTTGAAGTTTACACTGAATCGATCTGCCAGGATATTGGCAATATCCTTGGGATCAGTATATTTAATGCCATTCTGTTGTAGCTCAGAGAAGATCTGAGCATTGCCATTTAGATTCTTGACATAGATATAGAATGCCTTGTGGTTGTCTTTGCAATCTTTGGCAATTCTATTTTCATAACTAGCTTTGGAGGATTTTATGAGGGATCTCAGCTTCTTACTGAGGCTGGTAAGGGAGTTTTTTGCATCCTGGGATTTTCCTCTTTGCTGCAATAGTTTCTTTCTTTTGTTGTAAAGTTTGTTTATGGCACGGGACCACCAGATTGGCTTCCTTTTGTTGGAGGAGAACATCTTGGTTCTATTGGGGATGGCACGATTCATGTACGAGTGGATGTGCTCATACAGTGCCTTAGTGTAGGATTCAGCAGTCGAACTTTCAGTTCCCATCTGCATGGTGTCATGAAGTTTGTCACTTCTGACTTAAGTAGCATGAAGTTGGCTTTGGAGAAGTTTTTTATGGAGGTTTCCTTACCGGGGGTGGGGGTGGGATGTGGATGTCAAGGGTGATTAGCTTATGGTCAGACCTAACCAATAACGGGGTGACCATAGGTGTGGAACATTAATTTCCCATGTTGGTAATGACCAGGGCTAGGATATTGGAGCTCCTGGTGGGACTAAGGATTAGTTGATCCAGGGCGTTGGAATTTATGAATTCCAAGAACCGTTGGGCAAAGGTGTTGGTACATGAGTAGTTTTCCCAGTTAATGGCAGGGTAGTTGAAATCACCCAGTATTAGGGTGTTTGGTTGTATCTTAATATTTTCCAGTATGTTTAGAAAGGTGTAGTGAGAATCTTAGGGCGTTGTGGGGGATCTGTAGCAAGCTACAATTTAGATTTCAGTCTTACCTAGTGTTAGTTGCACCTGGAGAATTTCAGATGCATTGTGTTGGGCAACTAGCCTGGTGTTGTGAATATCCTTGGTGAATATGGACACTCCTCCACCTTTAGTGTTTCTGTCCTGGTTTGGTGGCCAAAAAGTGTGGTAAGATTTGTAGCCTGGTATTGGAGGGGTGCTCTCTGGAGCTTTGAACCAGGTCTCAGTTACTCCACAGATATCGATATTCTCCATTTTTAGAAGTGCCTTGAGAGAGTGCATTTTGAAGTTTAGACTTCTATCATTGAGTAGCATTACCTTCAGATTTTGCATGCTTGTACCTGTCACGGTGGTGGTTTTGTCCTTTGAACTTTGCCTGAAAAAATCACTATAGGGGTGGCAAGTAACCTGAATCCCAGGGGCGACAGGTGCAGACCATCTCTGGCAAAGCATTGTGGTCTGCCAATCATGTCATCCCAGGCAGACAGATACTGGATCCCCTTTGAATGACACCAGAAGACCAATTGTGGAAGTCAATCATTTTGTCCTTGTACTGTGGTATCATTCTGGGCGAAGGCAGGATGCTACTTAGGGCTAGGGTCATACCTGCCTGGGCCACATGATCCGAGAGCTCTTCCATGTCTCTTTTCATGTAGTCCAGGGAGGTACATCTCAAATCATTCACTCCAACATGGACAATGACAGAGTCGTATTTGTACTTGTTGTGGAGTGACTTGAGTGCATGTGTTATGTGGTGGATCCTGGCACCCGACAGGCAGCTGACTGTAATTTTCTCCTTGTTCAGCCTAGTGAGTGGAACATCAGTGTGCCTGACTATAAAATCACCTATGACTAAAGTGTTGGGTACGTTGTCTTGTCTTAGGGGCTGTTGTTGGGTAGCAAACTGGTGTTGTGAGCTATGTGACACTTTGGTTGTGATTGGTGTTTGTTTGCATTTCAGCTTCGGAGGTCCTTGTTGCTTGGGCAGGTTACTGTTAAGGGCCTCTACATATGTGGGTTTAGTCTTGCTATGTGTGGGTGTTGGTGGTGTGGGTTTAGAAGGGATATGTGTTGCTTGAGGTGTAGTGCGGGTGTTTACCCTCTCTTCTTGACTATCTAGCACAATCTTGGGTGGAGAGAGCTTTGCTTCCAGTTTGGCTATGTAAGTGCATCTTTCAGGTTGTAGTGTTGGGTGGTAAGAGGAGAGGGTTGTCTGTGTACATGAGGCAATTGCTGCATTGCCCCAGTATGCCCAGATTCACCAGGTGGACAGGAGAAATCACCGGAAGCTGACCCTTGGACATGCCTGGTTTGGTCCTTTTTTTTGTTTTCTTTGAAAAGTACAAGAGCTGTTTTCCCTTACCTTAGCAAGGTACTTTTCAATTATAGGCTGTTTAGTGCCTACAATTAATTTCTCCTTATTAACAATGTGAGTTGAGTGCTTGTATCAGTTTAAGACTTCCTAGTGCTTTCCAGCAGGTTTTAAAGCAAGTGCTAGTCACAGGGATGCTTAAAGGTAAGATGAAAAAAAAATGGTTTATCCTAAACACTGCAGTGTGCACTACAGAAGTTAGATGTCAAAGTAGGTAACAAGTTTTTCCTGTCTATAAAGTTAAGTTTTAGTGGAGAGTCACTATTTTTAAAACAGCAAGATAGATTGAAAGGGGGTGGTCACGTTTGTATTCTGGTACTATGGAATACAGTAGGATAGCCAATAAATTTAAATAGTTGAAGGGGAGTGACTTCACAAAATTATCACTGGTTAGAGCATAGTATCAGTTATATATTATAGCAATAAATGACAACGTGGGTGTGGCATACTGAAGATTTACCCACAGTTGGTGTGGTTTAATCATGAGGGCAAAGCCCGAGTGATTAAACAAAGACAACCATGGGAAAATCTTCAGTACACCACACCACGGAGTTGGTTATTGCTATTATACAATGACATTATTTAAGAAAAAAATTACTTACTTTACTTAAATAATGTCATTCTATGACAGCTCTGTGGTGTTCTTCCGCTTTTTCAGATATCCTGCTGCATTTTGTGATGTACGCCACATGCGTATGGGACTTTTGCTCCCATGCTTACACAGTATATTAGTGCAGTATGATGGGTGCTGTGTATAGGAAGCAATGGAGAAAGGAAGATCTCCGTTGCTTTTTTTTTTTTTTTTTTTTTAATTAAAAAAGATACCAGGACATTTTGAAGGTATGGGAGAGATGGGACATAGAAAAAAGAAAATTCAGGTATGTATCTCTAGTTTTTCATAATGTACCTGATTATTCTTTTATTTTTGTCTGTCCCATCTCTCTCGTTGGTTTCAAGTGTCCAGTTTTGCAAGCTTATTTTTTTTTTTTGTTTAAGTGAAGGCAAAGTGAAAATTTTACATCATACATTAATGGAAAAAGGTCCAGGTGACCCGACCTTTTTCCATTGGTATAGGCTCGTATTTACAATGGGCACGCTGGTTGGGCTAACTAATCAGCATGCTACTTTTTGAATATTAATGGCCAGTCATTGTATAATACACATATAATGTTGATGATCCCAGTATATATTGACTTTATGAGCTTTGTTTGCTAATGTTTGATCAGCAGAGATAGCCTACATGTAGGAGACAGTATAGTTCAGTCACATGTGTGGTACAGCTGTGTGCAGCACATCCACAGAATTAGGTGACCTATGTGCATGTGCACTTCCAGTGTCTAGTGATGATGAGCCCATGTCACCTCAGGATCTGTAAAGATGGGTTACACATCATTAATATACACTCAGGGGAGCCACTACTGTGTGGTACCTGTACTTCTGCAAATACATTCTATATTAGTGATCTATATTTCTGTCTTTGCAGTTACATCAGGTACAACTTTTATTGTTCTCCCTCTGCTGCCCTATTAAAATATCAGGACTTGCAATGCCAAGTCCCAAAACAATGAAAAAACAAAAGAAAACAAAATACAGGAGAAGAAGGAATATCAAACATCGCTGTTATCCTTTAAACTTGTTCTTTTTATGCAGGGGGCAAGACCCCCTCTTCAACAACCTCAAAACATATATATAATATAAATATATGTATATATATATATATATATATATATATATATATATATATATATATATGTGTGTGTGTGTGTGTATATACATATATACATACGGGTCTACTTCAGTAGATTGAACTTTCACTCACCCGACTTTGAAAACTCCCAGATGAAAAGGCAGACAGCACCAGAACAACAACATCCCGGAACATAGACTTTCCACTCCAGGTAAGCAACCACTCAGTCAACCTGAACAAAAAATGAAAACTGTGTCCCCCCACACACCCCCAACTAAATATACCAACTCCGAGATCGCACTAACATTGGGGTAAGGGGCATAGTTCAACATGGTAGCCAAGTGGTTTCTTAACTAGAGGGGGAAGTCAGCATTCCAGGATGTCGGTGCTCTGATGCTGACAGCCTTTTTGTCTCTGCATTTTAAAAGTTGGGCAAGTGAAATTTTGGGTTTCTGAAGGAGACCACACACACACACACACACACACACACACACACACACATATATATATATATATATATATATATATATATATATATATATATATATATATATGGGTCTACTTCGGAAAACCGAGATACCACAACACCCACTTTCACAATCCCAAGACAACATCAGAAACCAGACATCCCAGAACACCAACTGCGAACTCCAGGTGAGTAACAACTTCAACAACTTCTCCAAAAAATATATAATTAAACTCAAAGCAAATTAAACCCACTGATATGGGGGGCATTGTCACCCACACTCCCCTAAGTATACCATCTCTGAGGTCGCACTTCCATGGGGTAAGGGGCAAAGTTCAACACGGTGGCCAAGTGGTTACTTACCTGGAGTTTGCAGTCACTGTTCCAGGATGTCAGTTTTCTGATGTTGTTGGCCTGCTTGGATTTCAGCCTTCCAGAGTAGACCCATATATATATATATATATATATATATATATATATATATATATATATATATATATATATATATATATATATATATATATATTCCCTTCACCAGCTCTAAGTTTCAAAACTTCAAACTGCAATCGGAGTTTTGAAACTTTGAACATTTTGAATGGAGATTGCCATACAGTGCAGAACAGGAAATTTACCGTATTCCTCACTGTAGTGTGATCTCACAGTTGGTATATTTATTTAGCAGGGGGTGCGAGGGGGCTTGCCCCCCTGCAAAAATGTAAAAAAAAAACAAGTTTTGTTTTTATTTTTTTTATTACAATTTTGAAGTTTCAAAACTTCGATCTTGTGAACTCGACCATTTGTTGCAGTTCGAAGTTTTGAAACTTCGAGCTTGTAAAGTAGATCCATATATATATATATATATATATATATATATATATATATATATATATATAGTTTCACTTCAAAACATTGAAAACTCATAACATCTAATTTCAAAACAGCGACACCATAAGATCGAAAATTCAAAACATCTAAAACTCATAACATCGAACCTCACAACATCGAAAATGTATAAAATTGAGTAGTATATCATCAAACATGTAAATGTTATAGTTTATTCTGTTAATCTGCATATAGTGTTTATTATGCCACTCTGTACGTGTTTTTAGGCCATACAGGTAAGTGATTTAGACATTATGTGTACATTCTTTATGGTGATTGCAATACAGTGGGTTAGGAAATTAACTTTTTCCCACTATAGTACAATCTCGGAGTTGGTATATTTAATTTATGGGGGGTTCTGCGGGGCAGAGCCCCCCACTTGGGGAGGGTGCAGGGGGCTTGCCTCCTTGCAGAAACATAGTAAAAGTGTGTCGGATGTTATTTATATTTGCTTTGTAGTTTTTGATGTTGTGAGATTCGATGTTATGAGTTTTAGATATTTTGAATTTTCGATCTTATGGTCTCGCTGTTTTGAAATTAGATATTATGAGTTTTCGACGCTCTGAAGTAGAACTATACATATATATATGTAAACCCAAAAAAATTCTGGAATAGTATCTCCTCCCTCTTCAACCCTGGCAAAAAGGAAAACCCACAACCTGATCAAAATACTTCTGATACCGACCTTGCCTTCCAATTCAATAGCTTCTTTATTGATTCTATATCTAAATTAACATCATCATTTAGTAATAACTCTACTCCCCCAGCTACAACTACCCCTCCTAACCTAAACTCCATCACTTCCGACTTTCCTCTCTTCTGCCCCAAACCTATACCCATAAGTACTGTAAAAAAACTGCTTCTTAAATTAAAACCTTGCTCTAACGCCCCCGATAATATCCCTTCCTTCTTCCTAAATATAACTACTGAAGCCATTGCCTTCCCCATTTGTGTACTTATAAATCGGTCAATCCAGGAAAGTTATGTACCCCAAATTTGGAAAAAAAGCTTACATTATTCCCCTCCATAAAGGAGGTAACAACAATACCATCTACAACTTTAGACCTATTGCCATCTTATCCCCCATCTCTAAACTCTTAGAAAAATGCATCCACATACAACTACTACCATACCTGACCAGCAATCACCTATTAACCCCAACACAACATGGATTTCGACCCAGTCATAGCACTACCACTGCTCTTCTCTCCTTCCTCGAAACTGTAAATAAAGCTAGAGACTCTAACTATATTGTCTCCACTCTCCTCTTAGACCTTTCTAAGGCCTTCGACACCATCTACCATTCCCTGCTACTCAACAAACTCTCTACCCTACATCTCTCCCCCTCTTGCATCAACTGGTTTTCTAGTTACCTTTCCAATAGGCAGCAATCTGTCAAATGGAAGAAATCCACCTCCTCTTACCTTAACACTGTCACTGGTGTACCCCAAGGCTCCATATTAGGTCCCTTATTGTTCAACATCTTCATTAATGACTTCCACCACAACATCCCAAATGCTAAAATAGTCCAGTATGCAGACGATTCAACTATTATTTGCGCTGCAAACTCCATTCCCTCCCTTATAAAACTAACTCAAGATGCCTTCTCAACCACCGAAAAATGGATGCATGATAATCATCTTGCTCTCAATCCATCAAAAACCAAACTCACGTTATTCACCCCATCAAAAAGCATGACTATCAACATAAACTCTTTCCTCATAACTAGTCAACTAACACATTCCTAGAAATCATTTCCAATGCCAAACTGCTAGGAGCTCTCATTGATAACCAGCTCACATTTGATTCCCATATACAAACTAACATTAAAAAAACACATCAGAAACTTGGTTTGTTCTACCGGCATATCCGCTTCCTCTCCCCATCCACCAGATTCTTCCTATCTACCACATACCTCATCCCCTCTCTCCTTTATGGTGCCCCACTCTTAACTAACCTAAAATCCTCTACTAAAACAAAACTCTCTTCCTGCTACAACAAAATCGCTAAATTCACCTCTGGCCATAGATCCTCCTCCCATCACTGTACTGCCCTCCACAAACTAAATTGGCTAGAGCTCCCTAACTACCTTACCTACACTCAACTTACTCATGCTCACAAACTCATTTTCAAGCCCTCACTCTGCCCCTCACTCTCCTCAGCCTTCACCATCCACCACCCTAACAGACCCCTCAGAACCAACACTCAGAACCTAGTTCAACTCCACAAACCAGCCCATCCAGCAGGCAAATTCTTACTTTCCTTTTCCCTGGCCCGCCTCTGGAACTCACTCCCATCTCATATCCGCAATACCAGCAGCCTTTCAATCTTTAAATCTCTCCTCCATTCACACCTATCTTCTCTCTGGGAATGCTACTGTACCCATCCTGCATAATACCTCCAGCTACTACTCACTCCCTACTCCACAACCCTTCCCTCCTATGGGAACATTCATATTGTAGCTACCATTTATGTAAATATTCTCTGTACATATCTACTAGGTAAAATTTTACTTAACACTTTTTCCATTTGCTTGTGTACATAGACAACTAAAATTTGCCAACTTATATGTATTGTTGCTTAAGCTCTTCTGTCTTGTTTTCCATGTTGCTTTAACATTATCTTTTGCTTATATGTACTACTTCTAACACTATAACAAAATGCTATGTAACATTTATACTACTGTATTCTGTTTTATTCTTTATTGCATATTTGACATTGTATCTGTGGAGCTTTTCTCCCCAGGACTCCATTGAAAATGGGCTCATTCGGCCCAATGGATTATCCTGGCAAACAAACTTCAAATAAAAATAAAAATAAATAAATAAGTAAATAAATATATATATATATATATATATATATATATATATGTGTGTGTTTGTGTGTGTGTGTGTGTGTGTATGTATGTGTATGTGCGGTTCCCTATCAGATTATCGAAGTTTCAAAACTTTGAAAGTCATATGGTCAGGACCATATGAACGAAATTTTGAAACTTCAAATGTTTTGAATGGAGACTGTGGTACAGCACAGAATGGGAAATTTACCCTTTTCCGCAATATAGTACTATCCCAGAGTTGGTATATTTAATTAGCAGGGTGTGTAGGGGTGCAGCCTCCCACATCGGGGTTGCATGGGGCTTGCCCCCCTGCAAAAATGTTAAAAAAAGAATATCTTTTTTCTTTTTTCTTTTTTAATGTTCGAAGTTCCGAAACTTTGATCATATGGTCTTGGCCATATGAATTTCAAAGTTTTGGAAACCTTGATAATCTGACAAATATCTGTATCTATCTATATATATATATATATATATATATATATATATATATATATATATATATATATATATATATATATATATATACCAACTATAAGATCCCCATCTCTCAGAGAAAAGAGAATATTCTGAGAAATGGCAACCTTCGTCTTAGTATGTCTAAGTCTAGATTTTCAGTCATTCACTCTCCGTATTCCAGAACTCAGCACTGCATGTCCCAACATGTCAAATTGTTATCTCACCCAGATGTGCAGAATGTCCATCTGTATTTACCCTTCATTTATTTATGTTCTACTTCTGAATCTTGTCAGAGATGGTATGTCCCGTAAGTGCCCATCCACTTTGGCCAGGTTTATCTTCAACATTACTGAGCTGCTACAGACACGTCTGCTAATACACAAGGACCAATAGTGTCACATGACAGTTACACTGATGAGTTGCCCCATCCTTTACAGTAGTTGAACCAGTAGTGGTAGTTGAGTGAATTGTCTTTCTAATCAGTAGCAGCACCTCACCACCTATTCATTTACCAAGCATCTGACTTTGAAATGTATGGTATTTTGGGGTATAGAAATATGATACAACATCCTCTGCCTTAAGCCAGGACTTAGTAATGCCTACTATCTGGTTCATATATTTCAATCCATGCCTCCAATAAGAGTCATTTATTTCTAATTTTGTTAGCATTAAATCTTACAATATGTATTCCCTTAATATCAGCTGATACGTGACTTCCTGACGGAGAATATATATTATCCAAATGAGCCAATTTTGTTATGCCAAAGCAAACACTAATAATGAGAAACAAAGACCTATGTTTATGTGATCCATTCTATTTGGATGTCTAATGGAATATGTTACTTTGGCACATTACATTCATTAATTCCAAACATTTTAGTTAAAAGGGATGATAATCTTTCAAACCTCATCTATACTGGAATTATAAGTGTTGTGATCCTGGGGGAGGGTGGGTCCCATCTCTCTCCTGTACTGAAAAATATCTCATATCTGTAACAGGCTGTGTCTAACAAATGTTGCAGCTAACAATAGTATCAACAAAATGTATTGCTGACCACCAAGTGGAACTCATGGAAAGTAATCTATTCAAGATGGGGGAAAAAGAACCACTTTACATGCATGCTGCACTATAACATCTCAAGTTTAGTTATACTCAGTGATTATTTAGTCATTCCACTAACATGAGAAAGCAGACAGTAATACATAAACAAAGCAAATCAAAATGTAATATAACATCTGTATTTTTGAAAGTTATACTAATAATTTGTACAGAGAAACTCATGTCTTATTCCAGAAAAAGTAATGTATAACCGTAATTACCTCCCAGCCTTTCGTATATCAGAATAAAAATAAACGGAATTATTAATTGTTAGTGAATTAAAATTATACTCATTACCTGCAGAAAATACAATGCAATGGCTAAAACACACAGAAGCGTCCTACAAATGTATATCATTGAACATTAAAATGCCAGCAGAGTCCAGAAAATCATGGAGACTGTGTTCATATAAACCCCTGCCCCTTAGAAAACATAATGTTTGAGTCAAATGAGAATAACTTGATTCCCCATATTACATATTATGTCTGATAAAAGAAAGCAATTTACAACCTAACATTGTAATTATATCTGTTTAGATACAGATAAATCACACAAAGCATAAATCAAGGTTCTGTAATGTTATTGTACAGAAACGATCATATATTACAATGATCAAAACGACAGGTATCACAAAGCTCTTTCCAGTAAAAAAACAAACAGAATCTTAAGGTTCAGATTCATGAAATCTGAAGCATCATTGTTTCAGTCTTAAAAGGTAATTCTTCATTACTGAATAAAATGACATTTTCTGAAAAAAAGTGTGCTAACAGTTGTACAGTTCATGAGATAGGAACATATAGATGTAGCAGTGCACATTTGTGGTCAGAGTGTTAACCACTGATGACATTATGTCATTTTCACAAATTCCAAGAGAAAATTATAGAAATCAGATTGTGATTTTGTTAATAATCAGCTGGCTGTTGAGAAGTAACGTGGATGAAGCAGTGTCACTAAATAAAGCAGGATTATAATACAGATTAGGGTGGGAATAGGATTATAAAGAAAAGGAATTACACAAGAAAATTATGTCATCCGTAGTTTTAACAGCCATTTCTTTAAATACTACCTCAAATTCTACTTGTTGAAACTGTCAATTTTGATACAGAATATATGCCAAAATGTAAATTACTGAAAGCCATCCTAATGAGACTCTGAATCACCAGCTACTGAGTTTTTAGTTCAACAGTCAGCAAATCTTGGTAAATCATGCTTGTTTCAGGCAGCAGTCACCCTGCACCCCCATGAAGGGGTTGTGTCCATCACACCCTCTGTTACTTATATCTGCCAACTTCAAGAACACACTATCTTAAGAAAGGAGAGTAGTCCCAGCACTGTATTTTGGACAATTCTCCTTCATGTGTGATTGTACACTCTACTTACAAGCTATGCAGTTTGACAACTGGGGCACTCAGTCAGAAGAAAACAGTTACCTTTCTCTCTACAAATTGTCCATTGAAAATATGTACTGCTTCCAAAAGAGCTTTCTGGTTTCTGGGATGAGAGGAAAGAATAGCTGTAAGAAATTATATCATTATGTTAAGATAGCTTCTCTAATTTTTCAATTAATTTGGTACAGGAAGTGTTAGTTTTTCCTATTGGAGAGGACTTAACCACATATATAATAGAACAATGTATGCAAAATAATGATTATCTTCATACACCAAGAATACAGTATCACACATTGAAATATACAAGTACCTCCACTAACAATTAAAAAGTATATCTGCATGTAGCAAGGGCCCTTGCACCTCGCTTACCCTTACTTGTCCCTTACTTAAATACATCTGCTTTACTGTTACATAAATATGAAGAAAGAGCAAACTGTGAGAAAGAAACATTCATTACAGTGCAAAGACTTGTTAGCAAAAATTCCTACTCTCATTGTCCCAAACCTTAAAGGGGACTTTAAACATTGATGACTAAAAACAGTGAAATGCCAAACTACAAAACAAACTAAAAGGAATAATAGTCTCTGTTAGTGTTCTTCAGTGCTTATGGGCTAACAATTTAAGGCTGCACAAAAATGCAGGTTAAATTGCAACTTTCATTTTGTGCAGTAAGTTTTCTCTTGCTGAGTAAGTTACTTTGGCAAATACTAGTAAAACCAATATGTAGAATGTAACATCAGTTTGACACATATTATAGATTCTATGTTCTGGATTCATTAAGTCATTTAAATTATATATATTAAAGAAAAGCAACATAAAAGTTAGAGAATCATTTATTTATTTTCAATAAAACATGTTACTCGGCCATTGCTGGTATGTTACTTTAATGTAATCCGCTCCTTTGACTTAGGTCATGGCTGAAAAGCTTCTCCAGACCAGACTACTTGCCTAGTTAACAATAAACAATTAAAATAAATAAACTGCATTCTGATCTACAATATCCTGATCATCAAACACCAAGACACTAGAAAAACATGATCAATTTTTCCTTTGTGTCATTGAGAAATATCAGACAAGAGCTGTCGGATTTTTGTAAGTGTGCTGAGTACTTTATAAAGTTTTTTATACACTAAGTTTGTTGAGGCAGACTTATTTGTACAAATACATCTGACAGAGTTAAATTTGCAAAGGTGGATTAGAAAAGCTTGGAGGAAATCCTTTTTCCAGTGAGACTAAAGATGTTTTTATCGGAAGGAAAAAAGATATTCAGTTCATTAGATGAAGCTATGGACTATGTCCAGAAAAATAAATGTCTTGATAATAAGAAGAAATGGACTGATCTTCAATGAGTTTAAAAAGACATATTTCAATGAATAGTAAAAGGAAAATGTAAACCTGTGATCTGCTGAAGGAGTACCGTGGAAATGCACAAAATAAATCCAAAAACCTCCACGAGTAAGCCACCACGGAAAGGACACATCCACAAGGTAAAACCAACTGGATTAAAATGAGTCCAACTTTATCAAAACAATAAAACCAAATGTGCATTTTCAGGAGAAACACAAACACTTCTAGAAGCTGGACTAATTTTAATCCAGTTGGTTTTACCTTGCGGATGTGTCCTTTCTGTGGTGGCTTACTCATGGAGGTTTTTAGATTTATATTTCAAAGAATGGATGGTTAACAAAAGGAAATAGTAGCAGTAAACAATTTAAAGAAAAGTAAAAATGAAACTTTTCTTTTTTCTTTTGGCTTGTTCTTATAATTTATAGTTCTGGCAAACATAAAGATTAAAACAAAAGTTTTATTCCAGATGCCATAGAAGGTCACACTATATACAAGGTAAAGCCTTTACATTTATTCAAGTTAAAGTAATATATACATATAAAAAGAAGTTATGTCTTACCATAACGTTCCATCTGTGTTGTAGATCTTTTGTTCATTCATTATTATTAGGACTTTGGTTCCTTCCTCAGAACCAATACAGCCATTTCCAAGCTCGCGCCAGCCAAAAACTCTCAGCTAAGACCTCCCCATAATGCCCCTCTCCTAGTTACTCCAGATTGAGTTTGTCCACCCCCATATAATAGACGTAGTAATAGAAAAATAGTAGCAGACTCTGTCTGAGCAAATACCCTAACCAGGAGTTCCTTAAGTCCACCAGGAGTCCAGGCAGGGGGAAGGAGGGCAGGAAGTAATGAATGAACAAAGATCTACAACACAGATGGAATGTTATGGTAAAACAAAGCTTCTTTATCTGATGTTGTAAATCTTTGTTTATTAATTACTATTAGGACTGAACCCCCAGCTACTTGAGTTCTGGGTGGCCCTAAGGAAGGATATTCCTGAGCACCATAGAACCAAAACATGCTCGTCCCCTGGAGGCCAAATCCAATTTATAATGAGAGATAAAGGTATGAGGTCTTGCCCAAGTAGCTGCTGTGCAGGTATAATCCATAGAGACTCTGGAATGAAATGCTATAGAAGTAGCCATAGATCTGGTAGAATGAGCCTTTATTCTGGAAGGTAAAGATAGCTTATTCTGTTAGTAGATAAAGGTAATGATGTTTCTAAGCCAAGAGGATAAAGTCACTTTGGAAACAGGTTTACCCAATCTGGGTCCTGCAAAGGCCACAAACAATTGATCTGTTTTCCTGAAAGATTTAGTCATGTCCAAATAACAACGAAGCTGCTGATGCACATCAAGGGTGTGCAAAAGGTACTCCCCTCTTTTAGAATGCTGAGGGAAGAAAACTGGCAGGTCAATAGATTGGTTAATGGAAAATCCAGAAATGACCTTGGGCAAGAAAGAAGGGTCAGTACGAAGGGACACCCTATCCGTGTGGAAGATCAAGTAAGGACTCTTGACACTCAGGGCCTGCAGCTCAGATACTCTTCTTGCTGAGGTAAGTGCTACTAGAAGTATGGTCTTCCATGACAAAAATTTTAAATCACATGAATCAAAGTGCTCAAAAGGATGACCTGTGAGAGACTGAAGTACCAAAGTGAAGTCCCAGGGTTCTAAGGGAGGCTCGTCCGGAGGTTTAGCATGTAATACTCCTTTCAAAAATGTCTTGCATAGGCAAAGTGACATAATCGAAGAATTATGATGTCCATTATAAAAATTGGTGTTAGCTGCTAAATGTACAGTGATTGTTGATGCTGAGGATCCTGCATGTAAAAGAGTAGTCAGGTATTGTAGGATCTTTTGAATAGGCATAGAGAAAGGGTCTACATTCTGATCTTTGGCCCAAATAGAGAACCTAGTCCATTTACTAGAATACACTTTCCTGGTGGAAGGTTTGTCTGAAGCCAGAAGAATTTCACAAACAGGAGATGGGATGTCAGGCAGCCTGGCAATCATTGGAAGTGGAGGAACCAAGCTGTGAGCTTGAGACTATGGAGGGTCAGATGAATCAGTCCATGAGGATGAGATAACAGGTCTTGGGAATGATCCAGGATCCAGGGGCTGTGAATCAGATGAGGCCATAGAAACGGGAACCAGACTTGATGGGGCCAGTAGGGGGCAATGAAGATCACTTTGCTTCTTAACCTCTGAGCTTTCTGGAGAAATTTTGGAATGAGGAGAAATGGGGCAAAGGCACACAGAAGACCTGGGGGCCAATAATGCATTAGAGCATCCCTCGGGGGTTCCCCCTGAGGGGGGATCAGGGCAAAGTAGCTTCTGCATTTGTAGTTTATGGGGGAAGAAAACAGATCGCAGCAAGGCTTGCCCCAGCATTGGAAGATCCAATCTGCTGTTACAAGGTTAAGGGACCACTCATGAGGCATCAGGATGTTCCTGCTCAGATTGTCCGCAATAAGGTTGGAACTCCCGGGAATGTGCATTGCTATAAGAAAGTGGTTGGAAGCTATCGCCCAGTGCCAAATCCTCATGGCTTCCCAACACAGGGGGTAAGACCAGGTTCAGCCTTGCTTGTTGATATACAAGACAACTGACATGTGGTCTGACTGAATTGCAATGGTCCCAGAAGGTAAGAATGCATGGAATGCTTGCAACGCTAAGAGAACTGCTCTCAGTTCTAGGACAGTTATGTGTAAATTGGCCTCCATGGGGAACCAGGTGCCTTAGACTTTCCCTGGAAATGCCCCCCCAACCATAACAGGGAAGCATCCGTGGGCACTGTGGCTGTGGGCTGGGGAAGACAGAATGGTCGACACCAAAGATTCATTTGTGGCTTCATCCACCATAGCATTTCTTCCTTGCAACGGTTTGTAAGACGTATCATGTGGTCAAGTGGGTGAGTTAAAAATGACCATTGTGCAGAAAGGAGCCACTGCAGGATTCTCATGTGCAGCCTCGCCAGTGGTACTAACGTATGGAGCCTAAGAGTTGCAGTACAAGATATGCTAGTACATAGGTCTGAGGAAGAAGGTTTTGGATTTGGTGTCTTATTTTTGAAAGCGTGTGAGGGGGGAGAGAAGCTTGACAGGATGTTGTGTCGAAGACCGCTCCAATAAATTCCAGTGTCTTTGTTGGGGGCATTTGAGATTTGTCCTTGTTGATTGTAATCCCCAAGTGGAGAGTAAGACCTTGAGTGTAAGAGAGGCCATGGACTAGGAGATTCCTGGTTGGAGTGGTAAGGATCCAATCGTCTAGAGACAGAAACATCTGGAATCTTTGTAGTCAAAGATGAGCTACCACAACTGCCATACATTTAGTCAACACTCGGGGGGCTGTCAAGAGACCGAATGGCAGTGCCCTAAACTGGTAGTGATTGGCCTCCAGCCAGAAGTAGAGAAACCTCTGGGAGTGGTGATCCATCTTTATGTGGTAGTATGCATCCTGGAGGTCTATAGAGCACATCCAGTTGTCCCTCCCTAGGAAGGGAAGAATGGACTGTACCATGACCATCCGGAATTTTTGAGGTTTGATAAATTTGTTCAATAGGCTGAGATCCAGGATTGGGTGGCCACGGTGGTGCAGCGGTTAGCATTGTTGCCTCACAGCAAGAGGTTCTCTGGTTCGATCCTCGGCTGGGGTGCCTTCTGTGCGGAGTCTGCATGTCCTCCCTGTGGTCGCATGGGTTTCCTCCGGGTGCTCCGGTTTCCTGCCACATCCCAAAGACATGCTGTAGGTTGATTGGACACTCTAAATTGGCCCTAGGCATGAGTGTGTGCATGTGTGTGCCTTCTGTGGAAGGTTGGGTGCCGGGCTGGCAACTCAACACCGTAAAACTCTACTGCCAATCATGAGCGGACAGGTGATCCGCTGTGGCAACCCCTAACTGGGAAAAGCCAAAAGAAGAAGAAGGCTGAGATCCAGGATTGGTCTCCAGTCCCCTGTCTTTTTGGCACTAAAAAGAACCTTGAGTAAAACCAGGATCCTGTCTGGTCTGGTGGGACTGATTGGATGACTCTTTTTCTTAGCAGCTTTTCTATTTCTAAGGCAGGCTTCTAATTCCCTCTGACTGGGTGGTACATCGGGGATTCGTTTGACGGGTCTGGGAATTAAATTGATTGGTATTTGATAGCCTGTGGATACTATTCTCTGCACCCAAACATTGGTAGTAATAAGATGCCAGGCTGGTAGGAGCAGAGAATAATGACCCCTGACTGCTTCCAGAGGAAAGCAATCGGGTCACTGCTCGATGCGGTAGGGTCTGCCAGAGAAAGAATCTCTAGCGTCCTGTTTAAGCAGACCCCCTCTACAGCAAAAGGGGCGCCTTCCATATGAGTTGCCCCCTCTGCCTCGGGGGATTGTTCACCACTAGTGTCACAAAAAGATCCTTGAGATTTCTTGATCCACATTTTTCCTCCCATCTGGTTCCTGGAGTAGGACTTCTGGGGGTTGAAAAAGTGTATGCCCACAGCAGACAAGGTCTTTCCATCTTTCTCACTACATGCAAGTGTGTCTTGTACTTTGGGTCCAAAAAGTGCAGATTCATCGACGGGTGCATTGATGAAGGAAGATTTAAAGGAGTCTGCGAAGTCACACAACTGCATCCAAGCATTAAGTCTCATGACAATGCCTGATGCGGCAGCTCGAGCTGCTCCCTCGGTTGTGTGAGGTATCAAATGCATTGAGGAGTTGGAGATGGATTCAAGGGATGATAGCTGTGAGGCGACAGTGTCACGCACCTCATCAGGCATTAGCCTCATCAAAGAGGAAGACATTTTGGAAATTAGGTCCCTTTGGAGGCAAATTAAGTGTGCCAGATAGTTCAGCGACCGAATGGCGAAGGTTGCTGAAGCATAGGTCCGCTTCCCTAGTCTGTCCATGGTCCAGGACTCCCTGTTCGGAGGATGGACAGTGGAATTATCTTCTACCAGTTCCCTCTTGGTGGCCACCACCATGACCATAGAATCAACTGTCAACTGTTTGGACCAGTGGGGCTGGTCTTCAGGTATAGATAAAATTTTGTCTGGCCTCTGGGGGACAGGTTCTACATTGTCCGGGGCCTTCCAGGTATGCTGCACAATGAGCTTAACAAGTTCATCTGCCAGTGGAGTCACCCAGGAAGTAGATGGCTGTGCATGGAAGGCCTGCAAGAACACAGATTCCACAGAAGAAGGGTTAGAGGACTTCCAGTCTCCCCGATGCTTGAAGATTTTGAGAATGTCTCCGAATGAGACATCATCTGAGGGAGACCATGGGGACCCTTCCTGCTCATCACAATCAGTGTCTTCAGTGATAGATTCCTCCGGGGAATCAAGGTGCTTCCTCTTGCACCGCTTCTTCTGGGATGGCTCCCCAGTGGAATCTTCTGAGAAGGACTCCAGAGAAGGGGTTCCCTTCAAAGGGGGTGATCTTGTGACTCCCGTGCCCAGGGTCCCAAAATAGAGGGTTGGGAGAGGTGCATGCTAGGGGGGGGGTTCTGATACTGATATCCTTGGTGCTGACTGAGAGCCTGTGGAGTCAAAGACCCTCTCCATCACCTGGACAGCAGGCCCGCCTGAGGAGGGATGAGAGCCCAGAACCAGGAAGGTCAACTTCAGAACCAGGGTCACACCCCGCCCTGAGGAGCCCACCTCCAGGTTAGGAGCTCCGAGAGGACTGGAAGCCATCGGAGCCATGGACATAGATGGTGCCAGTGAGAAAATAGGTGCTAGGCTAGGTACCAAGGTACAGACAGTCCAAGCACTGCTCTGAGACAGCATTGGCTGTACCTGAGCTGATGCAGCAAGGGTGGTCAGTGCTGACAGGGGAAAAACTACTGTCGGAGCCGAGACAGTATGCACCAGAGTGGACATCGGTACTGAGATCTCCGGGATCTGGGTAAGGCCAGAGGAGGATAAACAGGGGAAGATGTAGTAAAAGATTCTGAGCCAAGAGGGATGGAAGGTCAAGCTGAAATGGGCATTCCCCTAGCTGCCAGAAGCTGGTCCACAAACCACACTAGATCTAATTCAGAAAAACTCCTAGTGGATCTAAAGGAGGCTGCTGAAGGAGAATCAGGTCTTTCTGGAAACCTTTGCCCCAAAAAAGGGTCATAAGTTGGAGAGTATCTTGCCCTTGGCATATATTCAAGTTTTGGAACCGATGGAGTTGAAGAAACTGCTAACACTATGGCCAGGGATGGTGCTGGGGCAGGTACAGTCCAAACCAAAATAGAGGTGAATATCATGGATGGCACTGAGGGAGAAGATACAGAGGTTGGTGCTGAAGAGGTCTGCACCGAGGCTGCTGGAGAAGCACGGAGCTGACTTGGTTCATAACTGACGGAGATGCAGGAACTGAGTGATTTCATTTTTCCTTATGTTTTTTGGTCTTTGGAGGGGGTGAGACCTCTGACCCAGATAGACCTCTGAAAAAGGTGTCTTGATTAAACCTTTTAAAATAAGCTTATTTTTATGTTCTGCTAGTGTATGATTACTAAAACTAGCATAAAGTTCATAATCAGCTTTAATATGATCCACGCCAAAACAGTAGACACAACAAGCATGTGTTTCCGAGTTAGGCATCATATGCCCACACTTGTCACACTATTTAAACCCCAACTTAGCTTTGTCTGACATAGTAAGGTAACAAGGCTATCCTATAGAAAAAACAAAATAAGGAAGAGAAAAAGGTGAGAGAATACCAACAATGTTATTTAAAAAGTACCACAAGATGTAAGGAAGGGCCTGTCAAAGGCAGGAGAGAGGGACAGTACCAATAATGGTAGAAATTAAATTACCAAAGTGAAGGGTAGGGAATAGGATTAGGTTATAGGCGACAGTGAGAAAAGGCTAAATTGACTAAAAAATAAAAAATTTTGAAATGAAGCTATCTTAAAAATGACAATTTTCTACTTAGCTTTGAGACAGATGGCTAGCACATCTGATTAAGAATGTGGCAAATGAGATCTGGAGTAACTAGAAGAGGGGCATTATGGGTAGGTCTTAGCTGAGAGATTTTGGCGGGCATGAGCTTGGAAACAGCTGTATCAGTTCCGAGGATGGAACCAAAGTCCTAATAGTAATTAATGAACAAAGATTTACTATATCAGATAATGTCTTTCAGCTTTTCCTGGTTAGGGGTCGCCACCACGGAACTCCGGTCCGCTTATGATTGGCAGCGGATTTTTATGGTGCCAAGTTGCCAGCCTGACACCCAACCTTCAAAGAAGGCACACTCATTCACTCACGCTCCTACCTGCATGTCTTTATGCATCACTCGACCACGGGGAGGACAAGCAGACTCCACACAGAAGGTGCTCCAGCCAAGAATCGAATGGGAGAGTCTCTTGCTGTGAGGCGACAATGCTAACCGCTGCACCACCGTGGAATGTTATATGTACATATTCATATATGATAACTTATACTTAAGCATTATCTTTCATTATGATAAAATACTTTTTAGGAACTACAGTAATATAAAATGTATACTTCATTTCTTTACAGATATGCTTACACACTTATTAAAATTAAAAAATGAAGTGTGTTTGTTAAATACTGAAATATTAATAGGTTTCTTAGTATTTAAAATATAAATGATAGTGAGTTTTAATTTAAACCTGCAGTACTTTTTTAATGTATTTCATTATTAAACTAATGCTGGGTGGGGGGAGGGCTTAATTTGATTTTAATTATTGTTTGTCTTATTTGAGTAAATGTGTTGAAAATATATTTCTTTGGATCTATATGATTGACTGGTTTGAAATGTATACATTGTAGGATCTTGTAAATATACTGAAAAACTTTGTTTTACATTAGTGATGTTGTGGGTGGTTCACAATTTCAGTCGGTCTATTTAAAAGTTTAACTCATAGACTGACAGTCGCAAGTGATTTTTTCAGTTTAGTTTAACTTTAATTAGCCTTTCCCACCACAAAGAAGAAAATCTGCTTGACTGTTGGAAGATTTAAAAACGAATCGCGAGCCACACAGAAGGTAAACTGCATCTTTGTAAACACCCAGAATCAGCAAAAGGATAAGAATGACCTTTGACATTAAGACTGCAACGTCGGAATGGAACATTGAAATGGAACTGCAAGACACATCTACTTATTTGTTTTGGAGGGTTAACTTAAATATATCTCTTTATTTAAATTATAACTATTCCTGGGTAGTGGGTGCACCATGTAAAAGCACAGAATGAAAAACATTATAATTTTTTAAATTTAAGTATCAGAGACAACAGGCTGCAAACAAAGCTATGCATTCTTTAAAGCAGTCAGTTCTCAAAACGTTTTGTTCTTTTGGAATATTATTGGAGTGTGACAACTCATTCATCTTTTCTTATCATATGTATAATTTATCATATATTACATGTGTAGTACTACACACACACAGGTTTACTGTTTTTACCTATATATTAATGATCTGATGATATTTTTGTACATTGTTACTAAATACTTGCTGCTTTCCTCTGTGTACCACTTTTGATTTCTTTGTTCCTTGTAGTCTTCATATCATGCTGTATATAAAACATTTTATTATATACAAAGTTTCAGCATAACTTCTATCTTCTTTTGCCTACCTTGTGACTCTGAGCAAGTCATTTCAGCAGACAGTTCTCCTGAGTCAATCCAGAAGAAGGGCAATTGGCCAGCAAATGGGTAAAAGCAGATAAAAAGTGCAATGATGTGGTGTTGCTTATTGTCAATATTTATTCACATTAACCTGCAAAGTTTCAGCATTCAAAGAAAATACTACGGTCATATTGTGCTGTTACTAACACTGACGGATGTCTGCAGTGGTAATACTGCTGCCCAGTAAAGCTAACTTTATGGCCAAAATCATGTATTCATGCATTGTAAGTGCTATAATGCTAACTCGACCAAGTCAGGCATGTTATAGTTTTTTATTCTGCGACAAGTAATACAACAATATTATGGTTTATTTTATTCTATATATAAGAAACATTGCTCTATCAAGTTATAATTCCTTGGCATATTACATTTTGTTCTCTTTGCATGCTTGTGTTTTTGAAGCCAGTCTAATTATGAGAATCAACTGATCATTTCACATATCTTCATCTAAGAAACATTTAGTTGATATAAATGGCAACAGTGTTATGACTGCCTTAAAAGAAATGTAAAATATTGTATTGCTATTACTATGCCTCCCACAAACTGTTTTCTATTTAAATTAATACATCCATACCACCCATTTTTATTGGTAGCAGCTATCACAATATAATGCAGCCAGTTTCCTTCACAAACTCACACATGTAATCCTCTGGACAACTAAATAGAATCCTAGCCAGAGACATTGACCTTTGATTAAATACAGAGAAGGGAAGAATTTTATGAAAACTGCAAGAACAGAAATATGACAGTAATGATAAAGAAATTATATTATTATTAGTTTTTTTGCACCACCTTGTTTGAGTATTTTTTTTTCACCAAAAGGTTAAGAGACATAAACATTTTATTATATTACTAAGAAATAACATATTAACTGATTTAAACTTAAAATAGATAATATTATACTGACATTAGTCATATGCACATTGTTTGAACTGGATGTTAAATTTATAATAATAATAATTGCTACTGACTTTAATTTAATATAAATTAAATATAAAAAGAGAAATAAAATGCTCATACATATATAGATTAAAATTTTGTTTTCTGAATTAGTTGGTTGACATTAATAGTATAAGCTATAAGTGATAGTTTTGTTTCTGAATGATAAACTAAATATGTCTTATATGCGTATTAAGGTAAGTAGGGAATAAATTAATGGACTTAAAGCAATTAAAAGGGTTCATGATGTTATTTAATTATGATATGTAAATAGTTTGTAACAGGATCTTCAGTGGATTATACATAGACAAAAGTTATGTATATAACTAATTAAGTATGAATTCTTGGAAAGAGAAGTGATAAGTATTAGTATAAGTTATTAAATAGACTTTACTTTACTTTACTAGAGGTAAGGGCAGGGGTGTAGAGGGGGAATTTAAAAAAAGAATGATGGAGGGTGGTTTGTATAACTATGTCTTCAAACCAGGAATGACACATTCCATGTTAGGGATTATAACTACTTTTATTCTATTATTGTTAAATATGTTTAAGTTTTTGTCCATAACAAAAAAAATGTGATTCTAATATTAATAAAACTTGTCAAAGTCTTCATTTAAATTTGCTAGACTTTTCACATTTTAACAATGGCCACATATAAATGTATTTCATTGAATGTGAATGGCTTAAATAATTCTATAAAATGAGAGAGTTTATTTAAATATATAAAATGAATACAGTGAATACATAGTGAATATATATATATATATATATATATATATATATATATATATATATATACAGATATGTATATATATATATATATATATATATATATATATATGTATAGATATATATATATATATATCTATGGATCCCTATCACAACACCGACACGCCACAAACCCGACACTCAAAACAACGACACCAAAACACCGAAAACTCACAAAACCGACAATTCACAAAACTGAACACCATAACACCGACACCCAAAACACCGACACACAAAACGTAAACTACACATTACACACAACTATACATGCACTAACCGTAACCCAAACCCTAACCCTAAGGTCCGACACTACCGCACACTTACCCTACCCACACCCTAACCCTAACTCACTTAACCCGCCACTAAACCTACATTCCATCACTATCGCACACTTACCCTACCCGCACCCTAACTCTAACTCACTTAACCCGCCACTACACCTAAAGTCTGTCACTATCGCACACTTACCTTACCCGCACCCTAAGTCCGACACTACCGCACACTCACCTTTCCCGCACCCTAACCCTAAATCTCACACTATCTCACACTTACCTGTCCGCTCCCTAACGCTAAATCCCTCACTATCGCACACTTACCTGTCCACTCCCTAATGCTAAATCCCTCACTATCGCACACTTACCTCTCTGCTCCCTAACGCTAAATCCCTCACTATCGCACACTTACCTGTCCGCTCCCTAACGCTAAATCCCTCACTATCGCACACTTACCGACTCGCGCTCACACATTGCCCATGTCGATGTTTCGGCTGTTGGGATTTCACTTTGTCGATCATCTGTCTCGTCGGTCTTCTCGAGTCGGTCTTCTTAGCGTCGGTGTTTCAGCGTGTCGATGAAGTCAAGGGGACCCATATATATATATATATATATATATATATATATATATATATATATGTATATTGAAACACTTAATAATCTTGAAATACTGAAATGTCAAATTTCAGTATCTCGAGACTATAAAGTCAAAATTTGAAAACAGCGAAAGTACATAATTGCACATTCAAATATCTGGAATTCGTGGTTATGGCTTTATGCTACACAATGTCCAAGGTTGTATGTGGACAGTGTACAGTGCCGAGTGTGGATTTAGGTGTTATATCAGGTAAGTGACTGTTTTGTAAGGGTTTGGGGTGGGAGTTTGAGTGTATGTGAGTGTGCTGATATGTGAGATGTGTGTGTGAGGGACTGTAGAATGTGTGTGTGTTTGCTTTTGTTTTCTGTTTGTGCAATCTCAGAGTTAGTATGTATGCGTGGAGGGGGGCTTGCCCACCTGCTTATTTGTATTGTAGGTTTGTGGATGTGTGTTGTTTTGTTTATGTTGTGGTGTGGGTGTTGTGGTATATGTGTGGTCTGGTGTGTGCTGTGTTTTAGGTGTTTTGAATTTCGCGGTTTTGGGCTTCCCAAAGTTTTGCTGTTTTGGTGTTGTGTGGATTCGATTTCATGGTCTTAAAAAACTGAAATTCGAGATTTAAGTATTTCAAGATTATGAAGTGAATCCATATATATATATATATATATATATATATATATATATATTTTATATATATACATATATATGTATATATTTTTTTTTTTTTTTACAAGAGACATTTAATGAAACAAGATATGAATAAATTGATCTCTAAAAAGTATGCAATACTTGTGGATTCTCATTACAGAGTGAAAAGGAGATACACTATAGTTCTTTGGAAAAAATCACAGATTATGCCTAAATTAATTGATTCTTATAGTGATAAAAGTGGTATGATGGGTTTAGTGCTTCTTAAAATTGATAAAAAGTTTACGTCTTTATTAATATTTATTGGATTCCTGGAATGGGTTCCAAAGTAGTAAAAAACATCTAGATAGGAAGCCACGGTGGTGCAGCGGTAGCATTGTAGCCTCACAGTAAGAGGTTTTCCCATTCGATTCTCGGCTGGACCGCCTTCTTTGTGGAGTCTGCATGTCCTCCCGAGGTCAAGTGGCATTCGAAAGACATGCATGAATGGGCGTGCCTTCATTGAGGTTGGGCGTTGAGCTGGCACCTCAGCACCATAAAAATCTACTGCCAATCATTAGCGGACCAGAGTTCTGCTGTGGCGACCCCTAACCGGGAAAAGCCAAAAGAACAACATGCAAAAGGTGAAATCTTATTGGCTGGAGATTTCAGCTGTGTACTATCACTAAATGATACCACTAAGGATAAGAAACCTAAAGTTACAGTCACAGCTAAACAACTAAATAACTATATAAGCTTAATGAATCTTAGAGATATTCAAGAATTGAAAGCAACAAATTCATTGAGTTTTACTCATTACTCATATAAATTTGGCACCCATAAAGTCTTTGTATCCAGTGGGCTATATTCAAAAATTGGTGAAGTATCACTTACTTCCTGTCCTATGTCTGATCATAATGCGATCGTCTTTAATATCAATCTAAAACTTAATGAATTAATATTATGGCAAATAATCCCATCTTATATTGTCAAAATTAAAGGATTTAAAGAATGCTTTCTAAAGGAATTGAATTTATTCTTACATACAAATAACAATGGAGAAATTTCAGATATTATTCTATGGGACACGTTAAAGGCCTATTTGTATGGTAGCATAAAAAGCTGGTATTTATTGAAGAAAAAAAAGAATAGGATAACAAATTAAATATCCTTCAGGCAAGAATTGATTAGTTAAAAAATGAACTTGAAACCATCAGATAAGAAAATTAAAATAGAACTTAAAACAATAAATCAAAAAATATATATAATTTAAGCCATAAAATATCAATTAGTATGGAAAAATTAAGATTGTAAACTTATACTATAAATCCTAAACATTTGCAAAGATTAGCAATTAGATCAAAAACATTAATTAATATGAATGATATTAAAGAAATTAAATATTTTATAAGTAGCAAAGTTAAGAAAGCTATAGATCTCAAAGAAATTTTAGAAGCCATTAGGAAGCATTATGAAGAAATCAACAACATAAACTTAACATTACACACTAGCAATATTACAGATAATTTTTATGGGGAATATAAAATGAAAAGTAACAAAAAAATGATAGATTAGATAAATCTATAAATTTGAGAGAACTAAACGAACAAATAAAGAATCTGAAAAACAATAAAGCTCCTAGTTTGGATAGTTTGATGTCAGAACTATTCAAAATAATACCAGATAATATATTTAAAATTTTAATAAATGATTTTAATGAAATTAGAACTTCAACAAGCATCCCCACCTTTTTGGAAATATTCAATGATATCTCCAATTTTGAAACAAAGACCCTAAATTTTCTACTTCCTATCACCCTATTTGTTTATTAAATGTAGATTATAAAATCTTAATGACTATAATGGCAAAAAGATTAGATACTATAATACCAAACCTAATAAATGAAGATCAAACTTGTTTCATATTAAGACAAAAGGTACAAGATAATATTATAAGGCTTCTATCTTTAATTGATCTTTATATTAAAAATAAGAAAAAAATATCAATATTAAGTTTGAATATAGCTAAAGCTCTTCATTTTCTTAATTGGTTATACTTGCAAAAAGTACTCAAGGAAAATAATGTTTCCTCAAGATTTATTGAAATAATAATAAAATTATATAATAATCTTTTTTCTTAATTAAAATTAGTTCCTTTCTGTGTTGCTCCTTCAAAGTATTAAAAGGAACAAACAACATATGTCCTCTTTCCCTTTTGCTGTTTGCATTATCATTAGAACGATTTGCTGTATATATCAGGCAGAGTGAGAAAATACAAGGTTTTTATATCAATATTACCTATAATTCCAAAATGCAATTATTTGTGGATGATATTCTCAAAATGGAAATCTTTACATTAAATAATTCTAACATCTAATGATATAATTAGTATAAATTGTGACTTCCCAAATAATATAAGCAGAATATATTGTGTTATAAAAGAATGTGTATGACTAATAAAAATATAACTGTATATACCTTTGCTATTAAGCATATATTAAATAATTTCAAAACAATAATGGATAGTAACTGTATGATTAAGCAATTACACTTCTTGATGTTTCGTATAGTTAGTAAAATTGGTTCTTTATAATCATTTAATACAAATATAACAACTAATCTTGAAGAAAGTAATTTGAAATTCTGGTTTCAGTTTCTGGATGAAAATAAAACAAGTACTTTAAAAAATCTCTGATAGATATAATATAAATAAAAGAAGTTGGTTGGATTTACAGACTTTTAGGGAGTTTGTAGACAATAAATTACAACTGTCACTATTCATGAATATTAAAGCCATTCCTAAAATATTAGAATTCTTCTTTCAGATCAACAGCAATATTTATAAAAATAAGTCATATTTATCAATAATTTACCAAATATTAAGATCTGAGTATGTGACCTCTGACATGTCTCATTGGAATTATTCTACTGAAATAAACAAATAAACATTTAAGGAAGTCAATAACAAATTATATTTAAAATCTGCAAGTAATTCTACCTCATCTAATTACTGGAAAATCTTTACTTAGAGATTTTTACATAGAAGTTTTTTAACTCCACAAAAAGTTGCCAATTTTAGTAAAAACATAAATATAAGATGCTGGAGGTGTAATGGACAGTTAGTGGCAGACTGGAAACACATGGTTTTGAAATGTCAAATGGTTATTCCATTTTGGAAAGAATTCAAAATATTTACTAAAGCCTTATGGTCAGACAAATGTAATATAAAGAACTCCTTAAATTTATTTAATATACCAATTCTGGATTTTATTCCTAGAACTCAAGTGCCTCTATTGTTGTCTATTCTGGCTATTGCCAGAAAAGTAATTACAATGAACTGGAAAAACAAAATGCCATCTATTTTTCAGATTTTGTGTGTCTGGCAAACATTTTGATGTCTAAAGACACATGGTGCAGTGGTGCAGTGGTTAGCATTGTCACCTCACAGCAAGAGGTTCTCTGGTTCAATTCTTGGCTGTGGTTCCTTCTGTGTGGAGTCTGCATGTCCTTCCTGCATTTGTGTGGGTTTCTTCCAAGTGCTCTGGTTTCCTCATACATTCCAAAGACATGCATCTGAAGTGTTTCTCCCCAGGCCTCCACTGAAAATGGGCTCTGTCCCAGTCAGACTTTCCCAGAAAATAAATATTAAATAAATAAATGGACTGGAAGGCAATCAGTCAAGGTTTGTCTCAGGGCCAATTCTCAAACCTTACCTGTTTGACATCTATCTCAAAAGTACATCAATGAATCTCTATTTTATTCTATTTATGGGGACAACATAAAGATAGATTGTTGTCTTGTATTAATAATTGTCACAATTTACAGAGCACTTTACACAATTAAATATTTTAGGCAAACAATAATGTGTTTTCTATAATGTGCTATGGTCACTTGTGTTCAGCTAGAACTTAAATTTCCCTTTATAGTGTATATTCTCCATTAATTTATTTTCCGTTTAAGTGTCTTTTCATTAGGAATTAATTAATCAAGGAGTCATACATGTCCATAAGTTGTCCAAAATAAATTTATGCTAAACAATGAGCTAACAATCTGCCAGAGATCATACGGAATGTTAATCCCTCTCTTTATTCTGGTACAAGGCAGGAATACATTTGTCTTGAATAACAGATGGATAGGATGCTAAAAAAAGAAACCATAAAGAGGGAGTCTAACAAGAATAAAAGTATGGGGGGATATTCAGGAACACAGTGCTGCAAGCAGAGCAGAGAGAAGAAAAGCAAAAAATCAGGACAGCCTTCAAAAAAACCTAAAACTTTAAGGCTTGTACAACCGGAAAGGCTTGCACTGCAGTAAAAAACACTTAGAATGAGGAAAATACCAGCAGGTGTCATGCAGTAAGAATGACAGACTAGAACCCAAATACAGAGATACAGAGAGAATAGGTTTCAGTTATTTATTTATTTATCTATTTTGTTAACTGGCTTATCCAATTTTCAGTGCTGGCCAAAGAGCACGGTCTGTTTGATTGACTTGATCAGAGTCACAACAGCAAATGGGAATTGAGGGAATCAGCCAAGGAGCACAGAATAATGACTGTTAGCAGCTCATAGCTTTAACTGTTCAAACTACCACAGTTAGTACTTAAGTAAGTTGAGCTGGGCTAAGGCTGCAGGAGGTAAGGGGAAGTTTTGGAATTATAACAAGTTAATGCTGTTTTCCATAAGACTTGGACTAATTTAAATAGTTGCAAGAGAGCAAAGTAAAAGCCCTGGCTAGAGTAAATGAGAGGAGAAGAGCTTATTGGAGCTATTTCATGGAATAAGGAAAAAGACAGAGGAGACAAGGAAAGGTATAGGTAGACAATAACACCACATTTCCTAATTTACAAAAAAAAGCTAACATGAAACCATTTTCATGGGGACCTGTCAAGAACCATGCTATGGTTTGGAAAATAAGCCATTTTTTACTCATTTTATTGAAAAATTCCACACAAGTAAAGCATACATAACATTTCATTATGGGAATCAAGAATTTAAAAACATTACAGAGTTTTAAATATAATACATAACATAATATATATATATATATATATATATATATATATTTTTTTTTTTTTTTTTTTTGAAGAATTACATTTACTATCTTGGAACATATACAAATGTAAACACATACCGCAGATATGAGGAATTTGAACAGCTCTTCAATAGAACATGCAGTTTCTAAACTTGAAATAGCTGAGTTGTTAAGTCTAAATCACATGAACTTTGTAATGAGTCCTAGAAAAAAAACATTATTATAGTTTTGATATATTAATAGTTTCTGTGGTTTACTACAGATGTCTGAAACTGAAGCAGTTCTTCAACAAAGAATGTGGGTGTACGAGACCTGTAGCTCTAACATATAACATTACTAAGAAGGAACTTACTGCAGGGCTCTGAAGCAAAACCAACGACTCTACAACTTCTGAGTTATATATTAACTGTAATAAATAAAATGATATATAGAATGAATGAATGAGTTCCTTGATTTATTTGGGCATTGTTATACATTTCTAATGATAACAGATTAAACATGGAATGTGTTGAGCACACATGATTAATATGGTAATGACTGATTAAACTACATTCTACTAATTAACCTTATTGATTAATATCTGTTGCAATGGTCCATAAATTTGGATATTTGTTTTTATATGACAAAACTATGTTAGAGAATTTCCAAATATTTAGACATGATTAATATAAAATTTACATAATTGAAATTCTTCTCCTCTTAACCAGTTCTTAGTCACAAAACGTTTAATCCAGGATGATATTAAACATATACGAGTTATCCTATTGTTGAACATTAGTTATAAGTACACCTAAAAGACAACTATGCCGTTTACAATCTTGAATATTGAAAATAATGCAAGTTACATGAAAACTTTTTATAGTATGAGACCAAACACTTTTGATTGACTTAAAAGACCAAAACATATCATAAGTCAGTAACTGAATTATCATTACATATAGTGGCAGATTAAGTATATCTTGGACCCTAGATTTTTTTTAGTTCATGGACCATAAATGCACAAGTTCTTTTGAAGTCTTCTTGCTGTATTCTCCTACCTAATTGTTTTAAATTATCTTCATTGTTTGATAAAGCAACATTATGTTGAGTGTTAACTTTAAAACTTTCCAGCAAGAAATGCAATAAAATGTACTAATCAACAATACATGTCCACTTCAGCCACAATCACTTATAATCCACCCAATACAAAATGGATGACAGATGTCTGCTAAATTGTGTTACATTTTAAGGACATTTTGCCTAATTTGATTCATGGACTGAATGTCAAACACCAAAGTTCAAGGTAGTAAAGTATTAATTAAAACTGAGATGTACAATCCAGTTTTAGTAAGATAAACAAATACAGAACAGTTAAGTGGTATTTCTACACTGTCTGCCACTCCAGGTAATGTTATACAATGTAAATGCAACACAAAGTAGCATTTTGCAGTATAGATTGTATAAAACAACTTTAGTGGGCATCACTATTGATATAGTGCAACTGAAATGCAGGATGGGTTACTTTATCACATAACAGTACCACATGTGATATATCATTAGCACCTAGCACCTGAAATGTAATTACTCTAGCAATATGCCTACATCCTTGGACTACTTTTCAGAACTTTTTCAGAAAAAAATTTGTTTAAAGAGAAACAAATTTAAATACATAGTGAACTTTTTTTTTTACTCAGATAATTTTTATTTGAATATGAAACAAACAATAAATGAATACTTATTACAATATACAATCATATTACATAATAAATTAACTATATACAAATTTACATTCAGCCTGACATATGTAAAATGAATGATAACAAGTCATACAGAAGTAGTTAAATGTAACTTAAGAAGTAATTATTTCAAGAGGAGGTTAGATCCATTTGTAAAGTGTCAATCAATGTCAAAACTTTTTTCCAAGGATTATTAGTTAATGGCATAGGAAACATTCTTAATTATTTGGTTTTAACTTCCGTTAAGGCCATCTTCTTCAATAAACACAGATAATCTTCTCTGCTATGTACTGTGGTAGAATTCCATCTCTTTGTTATGCATTTCCTAGCTATAGATAGTATTGTCCAAAGTACATAGAGGGCAGTTTTATTTTAAAAAAACCTTCAGTCATATTCAGTAACATTAAAACTTTGGTCATGACAAAAGTATCTGTATATATCACTAGCATAAAAGTATTAATATTTTCCCAAAAGGGTTTAATTTTTATACATTCGTAGAAAATGTGAGACCAATCAGCTTTATTGATCTGTTGGCATCTCCAGCATAACCCATTACAAGAAGGATTGATTTTTAAAACTTTATCAAGAGTTAAGAAGGATCTATGGAGGAATTTCCAGCTAAATATTCTCCATTAATCAGAACAAGAGGTCAATTTTACTGAGAGTAGTATGTTTGATTTATTTTCTGGGGATAATTTAATCAAATATCCTTTAGTAATAAACTGCCATTATGCTGGTTAGAGTAATATTTTATAGTTTTTTATTAGATTATATAAGTATGAAGTTCCATTTTTCATATTCTCATTATTGTATATAATTTCAAACAGTCTGATTATAAATTTAGGTGGAGTTGAGAAAGAAGAATTATTTATTATCCTACATAGATTCTTGGAGTATGTCAATATATTCTGAACTATTAACCATTCATGAGAATTTAATTTATAAGTTGACATCATATATTGTATATCCAAAACTTGATTTTTTTATACAATGAAGCCAACAAATTAGTCTTTTCTGTTCCCAAGAGATGAATATGTCCCTATGGAAAGTTTTTAGTAATGCTGAAAGGAATTAATGTTGTGAACCAAAGCTTTAAATCCATATTCATATTTATAAATTTCCTAAAGTGATCAAATAAATGATTTATTAAATTTAACCTAGTTAGTTTAGTTATATTATATTGTACCTTTAAACTCAATGAGTACCATAATATATTATTCTTATCTATAGTAATAGCATTTTTAAGTAATTTGTTTTTATTTATTATTATAGTTGTATGTAACAATTTCCAGTTGGACGTATAACTAGGATTAATCCATTCAATCACAGTTTTAAGAAGAGTAGCTCTTATATAGGATTCAAAGTCTGGAAAATGTATTCCTCCCTGATCCCATTGTCTGGTATGGTGGATATATGCAATTTTGTTTCTTTTAGGATACCAGAAGAATCTTAGTTGTATTGATGTTATTTTCTTAAGATAGGTTTTCTCAGGGATTAACAAAGTAGCTTGTACTACATACAAAATTTTAGGAAGGAGAACCATTTTATTCAGCTGTAATCTAGCTTCAAAAACTATGAATAAGTTATTATATTTGTACACTAGAGAATCTATTGCATCCGTGAACTTACTGTAATTAACATTCAATATATCTTGTATATTCTCACGCAGGTCTATCCCGAGGTATTTCATTGTTGTAACTTGTTCTCCTATGATATGGTTCTTGTCTATTTGTATGTCATTCTTTTTATTTAATAATAAAATATTTAGATTTTGGTTATTAAAACTAAGTCCTGAGATCTTATGAAATTTCTTTATCAGAATATCTAGTTCATCTAAAGCTTCTTTTGAATTCAATAGTGTAAGAAGTACATTGTCAGCGAAGAGCATAATCTTAGAATTATATTGTTCAAGTATATTTATGTCTTTTATCTTTGGATTAGTTTGTGTTAATATAGTCAATAACTCTATAGCCAATGCAAATAAAATGGGTGACATAGGGCATCCCTGTTTAGTACCTCCCATAATTTGTATAGCCTCTCAAGTAAGGGATCCCATTTTAACATAAGCTAAGTTGTTTTCATAAACTTTTTTAAATAAATGTAATAAAGGAGAGAGGAAAAGCATATGCTTCTAGAATTTTAATTAAATAATCCCAATTTAAGGAATCAAATGCTTGTTCAATATCCAGTACGATTATCAAGGCTTCTACATTTTCTTTATTTAGATAATTAATGTCAATATTCTTTTAATGTTGTCATGTGCATGTTTATTTTGAATAAACCCAGTTTGATCATTATTTCATACATTTGACTTTGTATTCTATTTACCAGTATAGGCATAAATATTTTATAATCATTATTTAATAATGAAATTGACCTATACAAACTACAATGGCTAGCATCCTTATTTCCTTTTAAAATGGGTATAATTAAATAGTATCTCCATGAAGGGGGAATTATTGCATGGGTTTGAATTTCAATTAGTGTTTTATGTAACAATGAGGTTATATTTTTGGGAAATAATTTGTAAATTTCTGTGATTAAACCAACCATTCCAGGAAATTTACCAGTTTTACTTTCTTTGATTTTATCTATAACTTCTTTGTGTGTAATGGGTTTTTGTAAATTCCTTTGTAAGCTTTCAGGGATTGATTTAATATTAGAGATCATATTTTCTAAATCGAGATGATCTGTTGTAGTATTCTTACTTTTATAATGATTTCTGTAATGACACTTGAAAGCATCTAGTATATCTCCTATTTCCAAAACTTTCTTCCTTTTTTCTTCATGTAGGATATTAACAATAGAATTAGCTTTAGATTGCATTTTAACTTTAACAGATAAATTATATAAGTGTTTTGGAGAAGTAGCATAAGAATTTATTTTAACCTCTCCATGGCTAAATTAGTTTTATGATTTAATATTTCATTATATCTTTTATTTAAGTCTTCTATTGTCTTCTTGTTCTCAATCAAATTAAAATACTTTTTGGATCTATATAATGTGAGTTTTCTTTGTAGTTGTTGTAGTTCTGATTCCTATTCCTTGAATCTATTTTATACCAACCAATCGCTTTTCCATAAATATAAGCTTTTAGCGAATCCCAAACCATTACTATGTTCACTTCTGAGTTGTAATTTATATCTAAAAAGAAATTAAGTTCATTCACTAGCCATTGCTTAAATTCTTCGATTTTTGTAATGTATGAGGGAATTCTAGAAATGAGAGTTAGTGATTTAAAATCTATTTGTATTTTCAGGACTAGTGAATTGTGATCTGATAGAGGACATGGGATTATTGAGAAAGAAGTAATTTTGGTTTGAAGATCTTGAGAAATGTATACTTTATCTATTCTGGTTTGAGTACCAAATCTATAATCTTGGTGAGAAAATAACAATGAGTTGCTATCTATAGCATTAAAGGTATCTTTCAATTTTAAAGACTCAGTCCTTCTTTTTAATAGTTTTGCAGTAGCTGTTAAATGTGGAGATTTTTATTAGTAGTTTCAGAAGTATCAGTAATACAATTAAAATCCCCCTATTATTAGATTATCTTTAGATATATTTATAATTTGATCTAGATGTTTTTTAACTGTTCCCATTCCAATACCAGGAAACCAGTATACATTTACTAGTGTCCGCAACCTATTATTAAACTTCAAGATGACTATAGCTATAAGACCATCGTTATCTACATATTTGTGTATTATTTAAGGGTTTAAGGAATTCTTTCTCCATAAAATTATTACCCCCCTCTTCTTAGATTTAAATTTGAAGCATGCTAAGCTCATATAATCACTTGGGTTCCATATAAAATTATTATTGTTTTTGAAGTGAGTTTCCTATAAAAGAATTATTTGAGCTCTATTTAACTTTAGATATCTTAGTAAGTTAGATATTTTACTTGGACTATTTAGGCCATTAATGTTTAAAGATACTAAAGAAAGATCCATATCAAATTATTTTGAAGAAGCTCTTTCTTCCCACAACTGGGTCTTCCTCAGAACATTTTATTTTTGAGAAGTCAATAAAGTGTCTGGATACCTACAGTGGTTGTGGAGTGGAAATCTGTATCGTTCTTGGCAGTTTCTACTGTGTTTGGTTACTTATTTTGAAGAAGCGTTTGAAGTGCCATTGTATTTACCTGGAACCATCCCCTCCTCTAATATTAAAATATTATTAATTTGTAAGCATTCATTTATCCCAGTGAAGCATGTTATCACTATAGTAATTGACAAGTATAAGTCAGGCTTGGTGAAACTAATTAATGTCCTAAAAACTAAAGTAAATACTAAAATTAAACTAATTTGATCATTAATCCCTATGCACCATGGAATGGAATACATTCCTAATCCAACAGATAGGTATATCTGATGAACTATCACTCTAACTTCTTTTTTCCATTCACTTGAGCTCCATATATACACTTTTAAATATTAAAGGAGTCTATTAAAACTACTGTTATTGTGATTTTAAAACATTCAGTTGCAGAAGGATTTATTTATATAAATTAACTATATCAATACCATCTAAACATATAAACATATGTAATTCGATTATACTGATCATTAAACTTATTCCATTTGTTTGTATCAACATATCTTCCCATATTGAATATAATAATCACTTGTTTGAAACAAACAAGTTATTTAAAGCCTTAATCACAGAGGCTTGCAACAAATAACATAACTTTTTGATAATTATCACTTCCTGTAACAGACAAGCATACACTTTCAGATACTGTTCATTAAAGTTAAAAGAGACTGTATAAATTATTTCATAACATAAATATAACTATTAATCTTATTATGCTTTAGCAGGCATTTATAGTTATGTTATAGAAAGGTTTTCAAAGGACGTGTATGTAGTTATATTTACAAAGTGATGCACAGCATAACAGTTCAGTATATATGACTATCAGATGTTTACAGTATGCTAAATGCTTAGTTTACTTTAATGTTATATTTTGTTAAAATATGCTTCAAACATCAAACTGTCTTAGCTTTATATTCCCATTTATGATATATAACTAATTAAAGGATTTCTAATCTGTTTCCATGAGTAAGATATGTTCGTGCTTCTATAAACCATGAGTAAGCCAATAGCCAATCAACTCCTTTCCTACTCGTTGCTATAACAGCATTAAACAACTCAACAGCTATAAAGAAAGCTGAAAACTGATTGTATAGCTCGTGTGACCTGCAGTCTTTGAAATCTTCAATTTAAATTCACAAGCTCTCATTTCCCAGCTCAAACACTTTACTGTGACTAAACGGCCCATTATACAGTTTTCCCCTTTCCCTTTCCTTCCCCTACACAGTAAGCTTAAGACATTCATTATTAAAGAGCCGTTGTGCTAGGTTCCATAAACCGCAGAACAAGTTAACATCCTTCCCCAATCCAAGACACAAACAGTCCTGTAATTTAAACAAGCAAGCCATGACATATTCTAAAGCATAACATTAAAGTATCATTATTTCCATTTGCCTATTACATCTCATGTCATTCCATAAGATCACTGGAATTCTGTCATTCATCTACATCTCTCCAACCCAAAGCATTCGGCATCCCTTGTCACATCATAGTACAACGTAAATTATACATTTACTGCATTCTGCACTCACCTATACATCGTCTCCTCTAGCCAAATCCGATTATACCTTGCAAAAACCTTTCAACATCATCAGTGCCACGTATAAAGTTCATTCGTTTCCTTTGCAGTTGCACAGGCTATAATATTTGACAGCTATACTATATTCAGGAAGCATGTTAGTGGTACATACAGACAAAAAGCACATCAGGCCCCAGCTGATAACTCTCCATATTTGATAAAATGATCACATGACCTCATTTAGATCAGATAAGTAGTAACCCATACAATGGAAACTCATTTTTCCTGTTTGTGCAATGGGGAAGACTGCCATCAACTGTTTCTACCCATCATACCACAGACTTTGTGACAGCTTGTTCTAAATGATCACTTTTCATATTGGCATGCAACTCTATTCTAATAAATAATACAAACATCTGAACATGCTTGTGTCCACTATAGTACAGTGATCATGGCACCTCTGAGAACAGCTGCACAGATAGTCTGCTATTGTTTTATTTGGCATTGTGGTAAATGGTTCAATAATATACTGATTATTTACCCTGAAAACGTAATGCAATCAGTTATAAGACTGTATTCCTGGTTACTGTCATAATTAAACATATGTTCGGACAGCTCCTAATGGTAACCAAAAACAAGCATCCGGACTACATTCTAAGTCAAGCTTCAGCGTGCTATGACTGAGATTCAAAACAAGCGCCCTTCCAAGCAATTTCATTCACATCAGCGAAGAACAAATCCAACACACGTTACTTCAGTATTAACTGTCACTCTCCAGTTGCGTTCCTTAACTTAAAACAGAAATCATTCGCAATTACCAGAGACTCATCAGAAATACAGTCTAAAAAACCATTGAGATGCCACTATACAGTTCTATTTCATTCAAAAGGATATTTCATCTAGCGACTAGGGTTCAGTTCATCCAAAAGGAAATGTCAATAAGCAATTTAATAAAAAAAATAAAAAAAATAAAAAAATTATTAACTAAATAAATAAGCATGGGACTAACAAACTGAGTATTACAGGGTTATAAAACAGAACTCTTTAACTTTGATTTTACTGGATTGTATGAGTAACTAAATCAAATACTTAATTTTTAACATATACTTAGAAGCAGGAAAGAGAAAAAAACATAAAATAGACAAGAGGCAAAGGGGAAAGGGAAGGAAATGTTGGAAAGAAATGATTTATAACTAATATATATCTAAATTAGTAAATCATGTGTGAAGAGATATAGGAAATATACCTTTTCCTGTATATATGTGGTATATATATATATATATATATATATATATATATATATATATATATATATATACACGAGATTAGAAGTTTTGAAACATATTAAATCCACTTAAAACATTTTAATAATTAGGTTGCAGTTGATACTTTGAGAGATTTTACAGATGTTGGTACTTTAGATTCAGTTTTCTGCTTCTTCTTTTTAACATCAGTCCAGCCATTTTTATCAGTTGTTCTCTTCAAGGACAGGGATGCCCACTCCATATCTTCTGAGATAGTTATGATGTTATTGTTTTTAATGAATTGTAGAGCTTCTTCCAGAGTGTTGAAGGTTCTCATCTCACTTAGGTGCAATATCTTTATTTTTGCAGGGAAGGCTATTTGAGCTTTAATATTGTTCATTTTTAGAGTTTTTATTAGTGGCCATACCTTTTTTCTCTCTTCCAGCACTTTAGTGGAGTAGTCATTATTGAATCTTATTAGATGCTGATTATATTTAATAGGACTTTTCCTCCACACCGTTTTCAACACCAGTTCTTGGTCCATGACAGATGAAAATGTTATTATAATTGATCTTGGTGGTATAGAAGATGATGATGAGATTGCTGCTGAGGTTTTATTTCCCAAAGCACGATGTGCCCTTTCTATACCAAATGAAAAGCCTTCTTTAAGATTTAGAATCGCTGGAATCCAAGAATTTAAGAAGGATATAATGTCCCCTCCTTCTATTTTCTCAGGTAAACCAAAAATCCTAATATTTGACCTTCTTTCCCTATTTTCTAGGTGATCTACTTTATTGAAGAGCCAGGTATTTTGCTTCAGGAGAAAGTCTGTTTGTGTTTCCTCTTCCCTATGCCTTCCATCAATGTCACACAAAGAAGTTTCAATGGTTGTTATCTTTGACTGATGTTGTTGAAGTATGTCTTTGAAGACCTCTGTTTGTTTCTGAGAGTTCTCTTTTAGATTCTGTAGATTAACCTTAAAATCATCCATTTTCATTGATAATTCTTGTAATGTGGTAGTCACCCGTTGTAGTTCCTTTTTTAGTGTCAGATCAGAATGAGAATTCTTCAGGTTACTCATCTCTCCAATTGCTTTATAAAGACTCCTGAATAATTTGACAGAATATTTCTTGTAAAAATCCACCAAAACTTGTATTTAGATACTTTAGACTATTAACTAAATATTTGAAGTATTTTTGTTAGAAGTAAATAATATAATTTCCTGGTTTTAATACTAGTTTATGGAGCTCCAAAAAAATGCTGCCTTCAGTTAGCCATTCAGTCTCCGCCTTTTAAATAGTGAACTTTGAATGCTACTAAAAACATGCAAGAAGCAATGACACTGCAAATATTATTGAGAGTAGCAATGGTCAACACATTGAATGTGTTTACATTAAAACTGTATTATACTATAATTCAAAATAACCAAAACTTATACATTTTATGTCTTCACAAATATCCTTTAATTTCTTAGAAATCATAGAGCCTAGAAACTTTATTCAGATGGATATAAACCTTTCGATGTAAACAGGGGGTGGGAAATTAACACACTGCATCATTGCCCCAGCTGCCTTGATCTCTTCATCGACCCCCAAAATTGGGTTGGAGATTGCCTGAGAGAAGACAAAGAGGTTTGTTGGACCTAGTGAACCAGTGGTTTTGGGGTAACTGTGGTACAAAAAAAATGTAGTCTATCTTGCACTATGTCGAATCTGCAATAGATTCTACATTGGTAAGACAAAAAAACTCCTTTAGATTGCGGATATATCAGCATATGTTTGACATTGCAAAGGGGAATGTCAATAATGCCCTTGCTAAGCACATTATTAAATTTCCAGAGCATTATTTTAAATTTACAATACTTGAACATCTTGAATATAATGAGGGGGGGGACCAAATGACCTATTCCTAGAGGTTCAGGAAATGATGTGGCAATTAAGGGTTAATGCCATGAGCCCCCCCTGGATTGAATGAGGTAGTTTATCTAGTTACCTCAAGTTAAAATCAGATTACCATTTGTAATATAAAATAACATGTATAGTTTATGCATATATTGGTTATTCTGTCTCATTTAGTTATTCGTTTAGTTTTTTAAATGAAATTTTCTTAATAATTGTGGCAAAATGTATTTTTATATGAAATGCTTTTACGGAATGTGTGCATATATATTATATATAGGGTTTTTGTATTTTTTGTAATACAGCTTACTACAAGTAACTAATTAATAGGGGGTATGGCTTTAAAAATGTTTTTAGAAATGTTTTTGGAGGTTGGGATAAGTTAATTGATCTAATTGATTAAATACATGGTAGTATATAAGGTGGATGTAAAGTATGTTATTAACATTCTAAAGAAGTCATTGTTTTATTAACTGATGAAAGCGCTAAATAAAAAACATCATCTAGCTAAGAGTGTAACCTGTTCTTCTACCTTTACTTTATTTCATGTTTTTTTGCTGATAATTCAAAATAACCAAAACTTATACATTTTAAGTCTTCACAAATATCCTTTTATTTCTTAGAAATCATAGAGCCTAAAAACTTTATTCAGATGGATTTGAACCTTTCGATGTAAACAGGGGGTGGGGAATTAACACACTGCATCATTGCCCCAGGTGCCTTGATCTCTTCATTGGCCCCCAAAATTGGGTTGGAGATTGCCTGAAAGAAGACAAAGAGGTTTGTTGGATCTAGTGAACCAGGACATTACCTGAGGTCAGCTGATGGTCAGTTGCTAGGAATAAAATAGTGGCCAAAAAAACAAACAAATCAGAACTTAAAGAAAGATAAAAACTACATCTTGCCTCCAATTATTCTTATTTTAATGAACAGGAAAGTAATAAAATTCAAACTAAAGTAAATGCAGATATTTATATAGGTATAGTTCTTTCTTTTTAATTTGACAGATCACTGGCATCTTCTCTGTGAAATAAAACTTCTTCATACATTTTCTTAATCTACTTCCAATGCCTGTATTTATGGTCTGTCCTCTTATGTTTATTTTGTTGTGTCTAAATCTTAAATGTTCAAATGTCACAAAACAGTAGTATCCTCTAAAATGAGAAGATAAATTAATGTGATAATAAATTAATTATATCAAGTAATTGTGCCTGCCTTCCTAGCTCCCAAAAAAGATGGTCACCTTCTGTGTACCCTCTGGTGATAAACTGGGATGAAACTGAAAGAACAAATAGATGTAGTCATGTCTAAAGGTATTGCTGTTAGATATATATACAGAACAAGTCTCCTCACCCCATCCACAAAAGACAGACACCTTCTGTATACCAATCTTATATGAGATTGGGATGAAAGTGACACAACAAATGACCACAGTAATACATTTTAACTTTTTACTGTCAGATGTATATACACAGAATACCTCATTACCCCTACCCCCAAGATAGTCACCTGTATATACATCAGATGTTTGATTGTGATCAAAATGAAAATAATGATCACTATATTCTATTGTATTCTATAATTTTGCTCCTAAATAGTACATTGCCCCCAGAAAAGCTGCAATAACATTCTCTGCAAACCTCTGAGGTTTGATTCTAAGAACAATTAAAGACATTACAATGACACTGCCCCCAACAACCCAACAAACCATGGCAACCTTCTGCATGGACCTCTGAGCAGGACAGTTTTAGACTAAGTGGAGCCCAGTGCACAAGCTGAGGAAGGGAGCCCCCTACTAAGCCTGTTTCAAAATGCACTTACATAGCCAGGGGTGCGAGTTTTGCTAAGCTCCCAGAAACACTTAGAGCCTAGTTGTTATTAGATGCATTTTATACCCTATTTTTAAAAGGTAATTGCTTACTAACTGTTTTCTTTTTACTACTACCCAGGAGAGTTATGTATATACCTACCAATACTGTTTGTCCAAAAAAAAAAATCAATTGTATTTCTTCACATGCACATATGTATAGATGGTGCAGTGGTGCAGCGGTAGCATTGTTGCCTCACAGCAAGAGGTTCTCCTGTTCGATTCTTGGCTGGGGTGACTTCTGTATGGAGTCTGCATGTCCTCCCTGCATTTGTGTGGGTTTCCTCTGGGTGCTGCGGTTTCCTCCCACAATTCGAAAACATGCATCTGGAGCATTTCTCCGTGGGCCTCCGCTGAAAATTGGCTTTGTTCCAAGTCGTACTTTCCTGGTAAACACATGTTAAATTAAATAAATAAACAAATGTACACACACACACACTCCATGTTCACCTATGGACAACTTGGAGGAATGCCAGTTCAACTATGGAACATATTTGAAATCAGAGAACCCGGATAAAACCTACACAGAGACAGGAAGGCCATGCAGACACCATATAAAAAGCTCCACAAGAACTGAACCGTAGAGCTCAGCACTGTGAGACAATAATGCCACTTGCTGTGCCACTGTGCCAGTGCTCAGTTTCTTTCACACACATCATTCACAGATAGCAAATGATAACCCCTTATTGTGTAGAATATGATGTCTGACTGTGTAAAACAGTGAAAGAAAATATGTCCAACTTTATATACTTTAAACTCTTAGATACACTGCAACCCCCCTACCAAATGCACACATACAAACAAAATTATCCTTTTGTACTACATTTCAGAAAACAATACAGTAGGTACACTTCCTGCCAGGCTAGATCAGTGACTGTTTAACAAAGCTCAAGTAGCATCACTGGTAAGTCAATTTTATCCACAGACAGTCTACTTAACAGTTTTTAAATATATATTATACTTTTGTTAACCAGATAAGCCCACTGGACACAAACTGCTGATTAACACCTAGCATTTATAACGGAACTATAGCATTATTAAAGAATTTTGGTAGTTCACATATATTTTTATCAATCATGGGTAATAACATGCACCTTAGCATGGAAAATCTTAACTTCAGGTTAATTAAGGCCTGTGTTTGCAGCTTTCTATCCAAGACAATTGTTCCTATTAGGAAGGTTAAACTTCATTATGTGAAAATATGCATAGTTTTCTGTGTTTGTATTAAGTTGACAGGTTTTGGGGAGTTCTGAAGGTGTGTTTGTTTTTTTGTTTGAGAATTTTCATTAAAACAAAGTCTTATAAAATGTGACATAGGTTCCAGTGTTGATTATAAGAAAAAACTGTATAAAGGATGAATCTTCTAAGCATTAATGGGTGCATGTATCACAAAAGATGGAATAGACATTTAAAAAAATGGTCATATATATATAATACGTAAGAATAATGACTCTTATAATGGTGACACTTTCCATATTATCTTGGAATGTGAATGGGCTCATGTATAGCCAAAATGGAAAGAATATTTAATTATATTAAGAAATGCAGAGTGCAAATAGCAATGCTACAGAAGACACACTTGGAAAGAACTGGCCATGTGAATTTGGTGGGTCTATATTAGAACATCAAAGTTTCAAAACTTCGAATGTTCTAATATCGAACCCTATTCAGCGAAAGCTGAAAACATCGAACATACAGAACAGCAAATTTTTTTCCTAGGGAAAAACTTTGCTGTTCCAAAACACATGCACACAACACAAGTACACCAAACAAAAAGCAATCCACACACATACACCTAAAATCTTACACCTAACCCTACACTAAACTATACACACACCACTAACTATCCACTTACTTTAACCCAAACCCTAACCCTAAGGTCCGTCACTATCGCACACTCACCTCACCCGCACCCTAACCCTAACTCACTTACCCCATCCTAACCCTCATGTCCACACAATCGCACACTTACCTGACCCACGCTCTAACCCTAACTCACCTAACCCACCCTAACCCTCACGTCCACACAATCGCACATATACCTAACCCACGCCCTAACCCTAACTCACCTAACCCGCCCTAACTCTCATGTCCACACAATCGCACACATACCTAACCTGCACCCTAACTACCCTAACCTGCACTCAATCACACACTTACCTGAACCCGACCTGTAACTTTCCACCACAGCGCTGAAAATACTGAAGCAACAGAAATGGACAACCAAATTCATTCCCTAGGAAACAATTCGCTTTTCTGTTGCTTCGATATTTTCAGCTTTCACTGAATAGGGTTCGATATTAGAACATTCGAAGTTTTCAAACTTCGATGTTCTAATATAGACCCGAATTTGGTAAATAAATGATTTTATGGTGGATATTCAGCAAAATATCGGGATAAAAAGAAAAGAGGAATATTTATATTAATTAGCAGAGAAGTTCCAATAGTGATATAAGAGGACAAGAAAGGATAATAATGGTAGATTTCTGGTAGTATAGGGCTACTAGCAAGGGAGAAGAATTACCCTGGCATGTATTTAAACTGCTATAATAGCGCTTAAAAATTATTGATCAAAATAATCAGCTTTCAGCACTGCATGTAAATAATTTGGTCAGAGAAACAAGAGCCACACTCATTTTTTGCTCACTCTGTTATATATCTCAGCAGTAAAATACAGCTATACATCCCAAATCTAGTAGAATATTTAGCACTTGGATACTAAAAGAAAATGGCAGTCACATTGTGATGCACAGGTTATTAAATCCCCATGTTCAGAATACTGTTTGATATTAGATGGGCAACATTTAAAGTTACATTTAGTGGGAGCCTAATTAGTAAAGCATCCCATCTAAAGAAATGCAAACATATGAAAATAATCAAATTAGAGTTATTGATTACTAAACTAGATAAAGACCTACAGAAAAAAAAATGTAATTTAACATCTTCAGATCTACCTTAAGCGGAAATTAAAATAAAGCAACTAAATCCATTTTTGATTCAAAAGCATATGCCATATATGTGAATAGGCCAATATTCTCTCTAAGCTTCTCACATGTTTACTTAAACTTAAAAAAATACCTTTATTGAATTATCACTTGTGACATACACAAACACATTTATACAAAACTAATCAAACCATATTAACAGCTTAACATAGTCTGCAAATAAAGCCAACTTTTCTTGATTACTATGCCAATCATACCCTTGACTTTCTAAACTGAA
>NC_056741.1:578494655-578577155 GCF_019279795.1 Protopterus annectens | reverse complement strand
GCTGCAGAATTAACACTAACCTGTTGATCTTGGTCTAGCCTTTAGTCTCCACAATGGGATGCTTTTGAAACAAGGGAAAACCACACTTCCTGTCCTCAGAGAAGGAATTTTGGCCTCTGACTACTTTGTCATCTCAGTCGTTGCTAAAACTAATCCACTAAAACTGAGTGCTGACCTGGCTAAATTCAAAGTCTCCTTACAGCCTCATAGCCTGATAACCCCCTCTCCATATGCTGAATGCTTTACCATTAAACTCTATGCACATGTAAATAGTTGCATAGATGCATCTGTTCCCCTCTAAAGTAAATGCAATGTCAAATTAAAAAATAAACTTCTATGATGGAACTCAGATATAAACAGGGTCTACAATAGAAGAAAAACTAATTGCATGTACAAATAAATGTAATTCTCTAGATGCCAAAATTACTCTTGTTTAACTTAACAGGGAACTCCAATCCCTAATCATATCAATCAAAGTTAATATGATGCATAGCTCTCAACTGTCCAGACTTTTACAGATTGTCCAAATTTTTGCCTCATATTTTTGAACTGTTCCTCATAAAATTTGTGGTTTTCTGGTAAATCACTGAGTATTGAAGTTATTAAATAACGATAGAGTTTTGAGTTTTAGACTTCATATTATTCAGAAATGCATGCTAATGCAAATTCTGTTATTCTAACAACTTTCTAAGTTTATAAAAGCAATATTTAAAATTTGTTCTTATTTTGGGCCTTTACCCCACCCCCATTATTTTAGGCTTTGTCCAGATTTCTTACACTAAGAGGTTAAGAGGTATGATATGATGTAAAAATAGCCATCCAGGCAAAATTAAACCACAATACCTTCTTTAACTATGTTAGAAACCTCAGAAACAATTTTCCACACTGCACAGAGGTAATAGTAAATGATATTATATAGTCACACCCAGAGCTCACAGACAATCTACTAGCAGATAAATTTAACAATAACTTCACCCCTCTTCCAGCATTACAATCCTAGATTATATACCAGCATCAGCATACACCCCTCAGATCTCCCATAAACAAGTCCTCAAGGCATTATCCAAGGTCGGATAACAAGTCAGGATGCCTACTGACCAGTGTGAAACAGGACCTCTCAGTTCCCCTACAGAAGCTATTTAATATCAGCCTCCAAACAGGGTTTGTATCAGACTAATGGAGGATAGCAATAGTCATCCCCCTGCATAAAGGTGGGGTGTCAACAAACCCCTGTAATTATAGACTGATAAGTCTGACCAGCCTCATTTGTAAGGCTATGAAAAGGGTAATTATAAAAGTAATAGATAAGAATATAAGCAACCTACAAACTCTTGACCCAAGTCAGTTCAGTTTTGTCAAGAATAGATCCTACCTGCTTAACCTAGTCATCTTCTTCAAGAAGGTTACTGAAGCAAAGGATGAGGGAAAAAATCAGTATACATCAGATATCTAGACCTTATAAAGACATTCAGCACCACCCCACACTCAGATATCATTAATAAACTCACCCTAGTTAAATGTAAATTACTTTGTAACTCACTGGACAGCAAATAGGCTTACTAATAAAACCAATGAAATTAGAGTGGGTGTAGCTCCTCCAAAAGACCTGTCACTAGTGATATATCCCAGAGTTCAGTGCTTGGGACATTCCTCTTTGGCATTTACTTTTCAGAGGTCAAAACTAATGTTAAGGGTTTATTACTGACCAAGTTTGCAGATAACTGTGAACATGGTGCCATCATAAACTCTCCAAGGGACACAAAGATCCTCCAAGAGAGTCTTTTCCAGACAAATAGCTGGTGTCAAAACCATGGTCTAAAACTAAATGAAGAAAAATGCATAATAGTATAATTTTGCAAGCATGAAGTCCCCTGTAATTACTATATTGACAACAAACTCCTGAAAATTGATCCAGCAGTTAGGGAAGTGGCAACTTCTGTAGCACAATGAGTTGCCCTTCAGTCACCATGTATCCACCATTGCAAGAAAGTCCTTTTTCATTGCACAGCTTATTTATAAGGGTATAGTATCCAGGCCCAAGGATGTGACCATTTCACTGTATTCTGTACTTATTAGGCTGATTATTGAACATAATACCCCCTTTGGTAAGTACCTGTCTAAACACTTGTCACAGCTTGAATGACCACGGTGCTTTCTCACCAACACAATAAAAGGCCTAAACCATAAAAGCTGCACTGACTGTCTCAAAGCCCTGTCTTTGTTCTTGGTATCTTACAAGCTACTGAGGGGTGTTTTCTGCCTCAATTACAGAGCCTTAACTGACTCCATCCTTTCAGACTTGCTGGACATCCTTAAGTCAATAATGGCTTAAAAAGCCACTCAAGAGATCTTAATCTCTTCTGCAACATAGACAAGACATGTTGGAGGGCTAGATATATATCACAGAGAATACCTCTTCTTTGGAATGATCTTCCTCTTCACATAAAGCAAAGTATGTCTCTTACTCTATTCAAGCATAATCTGGGTGAAAAGATGAGAAACTGCAAAAGCATTCATATCTGGGTTATTCATATATAACGGCTAAAACAAAGTACTTCATAAGTATACATGTCTAGGCTTCTGAATATCCACATGGATCAATAGTCCTACTAAGTGCCTATGAACCTATGAACTATGTATGTTCACTGACATAAGTCTGCCAAGACTTGTGGGAGGTGTCTAACTAGAAGTTCATTTTATTTTTCTCTTTCACCAAATTGGATGTCAGCATGTTTCTCCAGATGTGATGAGCTGGGTCTAATTTATCTTTGGGGAATTTGTCTTTAGTTTATTCTTGTATAGTCCACTCAAGCCCCAAGGTAGATAAATATTTATTTCATTACACTGATTTACTGCCATCTAGTGGAGATAATCTGTTAGTGTAGCAGCGATACATTCTTTTTTTCTCAGTTGTTTTTACTGAAAATTTTAACAACAAAACATTAATATATGATAGAAATATTATAAAACAAATATATCTCTCTGTAAGAACAATGATAACTAAAATAACTATTTACAATGGTTTCTACTATAAAACAAAGCTTTTTAAACAGAAAAAGAAATGTGATGAGTAGTTGTTAGTTAATTATTAAAGTCTGTTTATCCAGCAGTTCTTTGAATTTCAACCATATATTATATGAAGAGGTGATTCTAGATGTTATTGTCTTGAGCATAAGTTCAAAATAACACACTTCAGCTGCCAAGTGTACAAATTCCTTCATAGTAGGAGAAGTATGATTCTTCCAGTTCTTGGTGTTGACTTTTCTTGTTAATGTTAAAATACTCCATAAAAGCGAGTATTTTATTTTCATGACACGAGCAGAAATAGGTGTAATAAATAAAATAAGACATTTGATCAGCATAAATTTATTATTCAAAACAGACTGTAAGAGAGAATTCATATTATCCCAATATGTTTTGAGTTTTATACAATCATAAAACATATGCAGCCTGTCAGCTTTAACATATAGATTACATCTAAAGCATCCTATGTCTTTATTACACATAAATTCACCTTTATGTGGTGTGATAAAGGTTCTATGTAAGAACTGCCAAGAGAATATCCTCCACCTTAGTGATGAAGTAGTTAGATTTGAAGATTGGAGCATTAATTTTTTTATCATCTTCACTTGGGGAGCTATTATTAACAAGTCTAAAATAATCCTGGTAGCTTTCTCTGTAGCATACTGTTAATTTCTTAAGTACCGTATATATTTTAGATATAAGTCCCTTTCCAATTATATTCTGGTGCATTAGAATAATGAGTAAATCAATGAATGTGGGGAAAACATTTCTAACTATTGGTTGAATTAGATTAATCTTATGTTCAGCTAATTGTCTACAATTTTGAATTTCTAACCACATGTCTTTGCTTAACTCAGACTTATTAATAATATGGTCAACATTTTCTAACTTCCCAGTGTCTAGTAAATGATACCTGAATAACAGGTTTTGCCTTTAAATGTAGTCATTGTTGTTAAATTAAATGTATTGATGCTATTTTGAGTATTGGCAATTTAAAATACAAAGAAAACCTATGCTTTATATTCAGGTTTCCTGAAAATGAAATTGTTAAAGGACGTTATTATTGTATTAATATAATAGAGTTAACTGGTTTGTTTCTGCTTTCTATAAAATAGTCTTTTAATAACCAATGAAATTTATTAGTAGCTATTTTAGTATGATATGAGTTTGTTAATTATTGGAGTTACACCAAATACTCCATGAATATTTTTCCATTTGGCATTATAATTATTATTTAACCACAAAATTATTGTCTTAACAATTGAGGATAAGGAATATAAGTCTAAATCTGGAAGACCAATACCACCCGATGTCCAGTCTCTAATGTGATAGTTTAAGGCCAAGCTAGGCTTCTTAGGAAACCATAAAAATCTCAGAAACAAAGAATTATACTTGTTTATATTATTTTTTTGGGGGGGGGATATAGACTGCATTATATATAGAATTTTAGGAAGGATAATCATTTTAATTAAGGACGTCTCTCTTCCATAGTGAAAAAAATATTCCATTTATTAAGAATTTGTTTTATGGAATTTAAGTTATTATTATAATTAAGGGTTATATCTTTAATATTATTAGACATGATTATCCCTAAGTAAGTGATTTTACCATCTTTCACAGTGTATGTATTTGATTTCTTTTCTATTTTATTAATATTATAATTAACAATTTAGTCTTATTCTCGTTAAAACTGAGTCCCGGTTTATTCTGGACTATTTCTATTGCTTGGAATACTGCAATAACAGAAGAACTGCAGTCAGTCAAAGTTAACAAGATATCATCTTCAAATAATTGTGTTTTGGGAATTAAATCATTATTTATTAGTATGTCTTTAATGCTTTTATTTGATCTTATATCATTTGCCAAAGGTTCCATAACTAGAGCAAAAAACAATGGGGGCAAGGGACAACCCTGTTTAGAACCTTTAGTAATCATGATTGACTGAGAAGTGTATGAGCCTATTTTAATGTATGCAAATGTGTTTTCATAGAGAAGTTTGATTAATTGTAAGAAATTGTTTGAAGAATTACATTCTGCCAGTACTAATAGTAAGTACTCCCAATTAACTGAATCAAATGCACTGTTGATATCCAGACTAACCAAATTTAATTATTTTTCTGAATTATTAGTATAATCAGTTATTGACAGTATCCTCTTGCTATTATCATAGGTGTTCCTGTTCATTATAAACCCAGTCCAATCATTGTTTATCAATATTGGAAGAAATTGTTTTATTCTAGAGGCATAAATTGCAGTGAATATTTTATGATCTACATTTAATAATGAAATTGGTCTATATAAAGAACATTGTGTTGAGTCCTTGTCAGGTTTTAAAACTGGGGATATTAGGGTGTATTTCCAGGATGGTGGTACCTTCTGTGACACCAGAGAAATACTGCCAGACCAGCTATCTGCAATTTTGTAAATAATTATGTGTCACTTAATAAATATTAATATGATTATAGAGAAATGTGACAAGGCCAGCCCAGCTATCTGGAATTTTGTGGATAGTCATGTGTCATTTGTAAATATTAATATTATTCATATGCTTGTCTTACAAATGTAAGAGAACTGTATGTTATGTACTGAGCTTCAAGAATGTAACCACAGTGTACCCTACTGGAAAAGAACAGAAATGTATATAAACTATATACCTGTGTAAATGTATGTTTTAATAGTAGAAACTGGAACATAAAGAGTTAACTTGCAAAACTCTAAGGAAAATAAGTTGGAATCAAAGTGTTTTATGATTGTGTATTTATCTCTCAGTTTCAGTGAAGGAGACAGGATGTCTAGAGCTAAAGTTTTTTTTCTATTGGCTTGAAACAAAAATAATTACTAGGTTTAAAATGTAAAGAGTTTTTATTGCTGTGTGACTTTATAGTATTCCTCTGTATTTGTAACACAGAGATGTTAGTATCTGGTTAGCCTGGGAACTGAAGGCAGGTGACAAAAGTGATGTAATCCAGGCTAACCCAGCAGTAGTATGTGATATTAATTCAAGAACTCTCTCAGAGAAAGTGTGTGCATTTTGTATCTTGTCTTGGATCTAGAAACATCCATTCAGCACTTCTCATCTGCATTTGCCTTGCTTTGTAAGTAAGTCTAGGGTACAGTGATATCTCTTAGATATAGATAGGAATGTAGTAAAGATTAAGTTAGATGTGTTCTGTATTTATTTGTGACTGACCTGCTATGTTGTTTTAAAATATTTCTTGTGATTCTGAAGTCTGTAGTTACTGTGTTGTTTGAGTATTATCTTGTTCATTTGGTATTTATTATTAAATATATTTAAACATTTTAATTGTGGCTGCTTTGTTTAGAGATATTTAAGCTCTTAGAGTACTTGCATATGTATATGGTGACACTGTACAGGCCACTCCAATAGCCTTACAAATCTTGGTTACATTTACCATTTGGATAATAGTAACATTACACATTAGGATTGGACACCTTTTGGTAAGGGCCTTATAGTAGCTGATAAGTAAGGGTAGCTGGTGGCTGCTGGTACTACATTATAGTCTCGGCAGAAGGGGGCATAGCTAGTAAACTGTGCCAGCCTTCCCCAGAAGTGTCTGTGTATTTGTATATAAATCAAATCTCAAAGCGTGTGTGTGTCAGCTACTTGTGCAGGTACACAAAGCACTGGTTGGACAGAAAGGGTTCCAGAGGTTTTGGCTTGACCACTCAGCTGAGATCTTAACCCTGTACCTGTGCCAGTGGGGAGTCTTAATGGGGATCTGCAGAGAGAGATGAAGAAATCAGTCCCAGATTGACTGTGATCTCTGTGTGCTTTTAAGGGAAATTGTACTTTACTGTGTGTGTACTTGTCATCCTCCCAATGTGTACGTCCCCCACTGATGCTAGTGGTGAGGATTGAGGCTCCTTCATTACTGGGCCAGTGCAGGGGTGTCACACCTTTATAAGTCCCTTAACTATTGAAAATATTTCTAGTAAAATACTCAAAGCATCTTTAGTCATCACTTTGTATAGTTCAGGAATTATACCATCATTTCCAGATGCCTTATTGGGTTGTAATTTATTAATTTGAATTTTGAGTTCAGACATTGATATAGGGTTGTCAATTATTTTTATTTGATCCTCTGACAGTCTATTTTCAGTATATATTTTTATAAATGTTTTAATTAGATCTTGTGTACCCATTGTTAGTTTGTGTTGATTAATCTTATTAAAATGAGACCTGAAAACACCCAGAATATATTCTATTTCAGTAACCTTCTTTTTAGTACTAGAGGAGTATAATTTGTTGATGTGGATTTAACAATCATTTTTGTTCTAGTAGCCAATTTATGCATGGATTTAGGATTTATGGAATAATTAGTTATTTTAATCTTTTCTAAATTTGTCATAATTTTCTGCTGTAAAATTTCTAAGTATTCAGTGTTTAGGCTATTTATTTTTTCTGTTAAATTATTTCCTTTTTGACTATCTAATTTTAACTTATCAATGTTCTCCTGTAATTCTATCAGTTTTTTGTCTCATTGTTTATTTATTTTTTTTGTGCATACCAACTTGTAACTTCAACAAAAAGGTATTCTTTTCTAGACTCCCATACAAAAATCTCTGAGGTGTCAACCTGTATGATTAATTTCAATAAACGTTTGAATTTTTTAATAAAGAACTCTTTTAAATCTTTCATATTTTTTAAATATGCAGGAATCCTTTTAGGGATGTTATTACTAGAATTCAATATAACTTCAAATGTTATCGCGTTATGCTCTGACAATGGGCAAGAAGCTACTTTAACATTATCTCTTCTACTGTTGATCTCGTTTGAAACATATACTCAGTCTATTCATGATTGTGTCCTATGCCTGTGTGGAAAATGTATAAAGAAGAGTGAGTCTAATACTGAAAACTCATTTATCTCTTTTATATTATATAGGTCAGTGAACTCTATCAAAGGCTTGACTGAGGCAGGTTTCTTCTTTTTACAGCTAGTGTTAGTATCCTTGTCAGATAAAATATAAAGTCACCTGCAAAAATAATGTTTCCCTTTGATATCCCTATTATTTCCCCGAACTGTTGTTTAACTGTTTGTATTCCCAATCCAAGTATCCAATAGACATTAATAAAAGTGTATGGTTTCCTTTGAATCTCTAAAGTCACTGAACAAAGCATGCCTTTTTCATCACTAGATGTGTTCAGGATTTTAGGTAGAGGCAAAGAATGTTTCCATAAAATAGCCACTCCTTCTCTTTTTTATAATTAGAGCTAGTCAATATAGAATAGTGTTTAGTAGTAAGTCTGTCCAAATCTTTTATTAAATGTATTTCCTGTAAAATGATAACTTGGGAATGAAATATCTTTAAAATGTTGCATAAACTACCCCTTTTTACAACCATTATTTAATCAATTGATATTAATTGATATGCATTTCAAGTTGGCCATACACAGATCATCACCACAACCATTGTCATAAACATATACATATCTATTCCCCACATATACAGAACAAGTCAACCAAGCAATGGGCTGATATCAACAGGCATAAAGAAGATCATGCTCCCTTCTTTAAATTAATAGAACAGAATGTAACTTGAATAATATAATATCTAAGGATAAAAGTTGAATTGAAGAAATTAATTATATATTGTGTATGGTACTATAGTACTGTAAATATTATATAATTCAAAGAAAGAAATACAGGTTTTACAACTGTTAAAAACAGTAATTTTGAGATAAATTTAACAGAAAGTGCAAGTTAATTAAGACCTTCTTACTATTTTGCACTTAATTTGTGTGTTAAAATCAAGCATAAAACATTGTATCCAGTATTTCTTACACACACACACACACACACACACACACACACACACACACACACACACACACACACACACACACCTCTGTATAAACTGTCTCCTGAGAGAAATTCTTGACCCCAGAAGTAACTGGTAATGGATCTCAAACAAAAGTAAAGACAATGAGAACATTTGCAATTATAAGTTCAAAACCAAGAGTTAAAGTTAGCACTGTGTAGCAGGCTCTGGCATAAATAATGTCACAAGGGTACATGGCATTTCATCAGTGGTTTTGGTGCTGTAGAATAGAAATAAACTAATCAACAACACAAAAGTTATCAACACTAATCAAAATTGCCACACAAGTGTGTATGTTTTCATTAGGGTAAGCTTCATGTACCCCACACACACGCTTCCTCATTTAAATATACACTTTCAAGGTTATACAACCACAAGGGTAAACGTATGCTTCATTTTTAAACAAAACAAAACAAATTCCATCCCCTAAAGTTATGCAACCTCAGATTTAGTATAGTAAAGTCATAATAAACTAAAACATAGCAGTTGAAGTGATGGGTGCATTCAACATCTATTTAACTATACCGCATTTAAAAAAGTACTGTCAATGAACTGTCAGGTTCCCATATTTTAAATTAGTGCTCAGTAACTCAGATTATTTTTTCATCATGAGGGAAGCCAAGCCTCAGTAAAATGTGTAACATATTTGCAAATATACATTAGGAGACTGTTATGGCAGCTAAGAATATGTGGGAAGAGACTAAGCAAAAGTTACAAAAATTGAGAAACTGGAAACTCTTAATTAATTATATGGATAGTAAGATACAAGAAGTGAAAATGTTTTTAGTTACATTAGTTTTATATTATAGGTTTGTCATATTATTATCAACCAGAAAAGATGTGGACAGTAAGTCATAACAACTGAAGGAATTTATTTGTGAGAGGAGGAGGACAATAGCTAAGTGGGATAAGCTGATACTCCTCATAGAACAAGGTAGATTAGGATTACCTGATTTGATGTTGAATGTACCCATCACTGTGACTGTTATGTTCTGGTGTATTATGACTTTGCTATACAAAATCTTGGCAATTTCTGTGCAGTTAAGGCTCATATACATAACACAAACAAAAGGTTGTAAATCAAATTGGTGGAGGATGATGATGAGGATGATGATGATGATGATGATGGGGAGGGTGTAGTTTGAGAAGGCAAGAGACGATAGGATTTTGGATGCAGGTCCTTAACCAGAAAAACAACAACCATACAGAATATTACATTCATAAAGTATCAGAAAGTATTCTAAGGACTAAGCCAGCACCATACCTCTCAACCTCTTAGAGTAAGAAATCTGAACAAAGCTATAAATAAAAGTGTGATAAAGGCCCAAAAAGAAGGACAATTTTTAAATATTGCTCTTGCAAACTTAAAAAGTTGATAGAATAACAGGTTTTGCAGTAGCATGAATTTTCTGAAGGATATGAAGTGTGAAACTCAAATGTCTGTCATTGTTTTCTAACTTCAGTCTTTAATGATTTACCACTAATTTGCCCAAAAAACAGAATTTTTGTGACAGACCAGAAATATGAGGACAAAATCTGGACATTCTGTGAAAATCTGTACAGTTGAGAGGTATGTACCAACACCACAATGGAGAAAGGAGATTTTGCCGACAGGGATGACTGAAAGCGGGTATAGAAAATAGGCAAGAAGAGGATGGAATTTACAGGGTAAAATTAACAAACGAGCCAAAATACTGGGCACAAATGGCTAGAGAGGGAAAGGTAATAGAGTGGGTTGAGGCCAAACAGAAGTTTGGAATGCAGGTGAGAGACTGATTTCCCTACTGGGAATTGACATCAGAGTATAGGCAAAGAGAAAGGGATAGTGGAATACTAAGTGAAAGCCAAGTCTTGCAGAGACTTTCACTGAGTCTAGAACAGAAGCTGTTGTTAAAAAAGTTATAGTCAGAAGGGTATATAAGCATGTTTCAACTGACAAAAATGTTTACTTTGAAAGGAAAAAATTGTAATTAAATATTTGATGTCAGAGGTAGTTCTAGTCTAAACAGTAGCATATTTGGGATGGAGCAGAGGTGGTTCTGGTCTAAACAGTAGCATATATGGGGTGGAGCACAGGTGGTTCTAGTCTAAACAGTAGCATATTTGGGGTGGAGCAAAGGTGGTTCTAGTCTAAACAGTAGCATATCTGGGGTGGAACAAAGGTGGTTCTAGTCTAAACAGTAGCATATCTGGGTGGAACAAAGGTCATATTTGGGGTGGGGTAAAGGTGTGTAGCTGCCCAAGAAACATTAATGGGTTCTATCAGCAGATACAATTTAGTCTCCAGTACAATACCGGCATTCATAAATAAATGTAGGCATGGCATTTGTGGACATAACCAAAGTGCTTCTTTAATGTTCCTTGTGTGGTATAAACTGTAGTAGCTGCTTGTTACAAATGTAGCTAGCAGTATGGTACAGTTTAAAAGAAAAAAAGAGTTGTTTTTTAAGTCTCATCACAAGAATTCAGGACTGAAGTGCTTTAGTACTCCATGTGTGGACTGTAGTTACTGTTTGCTACAGCTGTTAAAGTTTAAAAGGAAAAAAATATATTTTTTCAGTAAATTCTGTCCCTGGGCATCAGAACTGAAGTACTTTAGCAATTTAAAATGAAAGTGGAGTTTTTTATTTTCTCAAACCTGAGAAAAATAACTTAGTTTTATTTTTGGCTCTTCATCTAGAGTGGGGGTCAGCACTGGGTACTAGAACAGCTAGTTACACCACTAAATTTCAACGTTGTTGAAGTCCTGTTCAAAGACTGACTTCACAGCCTATCAGAGGGCATATTTTGAGGCTTCACCCCCCAAAAAAATAAAATAAGTTCTATAAAATGCTTGAAGTTTTATGAACTTTAAAATGTGTGAGTTCAGTCAGTTATGCAATCTGCTGTCTCCCAAGGTCACTACTTTTAGGGATTACTGAAGGTAAGTCAGCCTGATACAAGGACTAGTCCCAAGCATTGTGTTTGTTAAGTATGGCCCTTGAAGCAAACAGTGGATAACATGCAATTTAATGACAGTATGTGGGCCATTGTTAAGGAACATGTCATTCATTGGATGTCATAAAAATACAATCTTGTAATGCAGCATTTGTGAATAATGAAGCAAAGTGTGGTGACTCTTCTTATTAAATATAAGTTTATTTTTTTCAGGTCTATACATCCTTCTTGTTGCAAAACGAGAACTTTATGAGGAGCACAAAATGTTTCTACTCTACCTATTTGTAGGTAAGCTTTGTATATGCAGAGAAGTGAAGGTGTACTTTTCAGCTTTTATCAGTTCACTAACTACATGCTTTTTATCACATTCATACACACCATTTAGAGCCACACTGATGGTAGACCTGGCATATTTGCCTCCTTTCTTCTACCTCACTTGTGAAATGTATAGCTACACTATTTTACATAGGAATATTATTGTTAGTTTGGTTTCTTTTATACACTGTGTCTTAATAATGTACCTTATGTGTAGTAAATGAACCACTAAAACAGATATTCATCAGGCATACAGTATTTTATTTATGTCTAGGTATATATCTGTTTATATAGTTACATATTACTTGTGTAGCTGCTTACTTACAATCTTGCGTAACTTCAGTATATCTGCTGTCCAGCTAGTATTCATCATTCATGCATATATACAATTATATTGTTGCGCTTACAAAATACAATGTACTAGAAACTAGCACTTCGACACTAAAGCACATTGAGCCCATAAAGTAACCCATACATTCACTAAATAATTCTAAGTAATTGGTTATTTGTATACAAGAGTATAATCAGGCATACACTATGCACGTCATGGTCTACAGTTCAATTTGTTGAATTCACTTTTACCAATAAAATGAATTGGTGTACATTGTTACATAAAGTGTTTGTTTATTTTGGATTGTTGGAAATGTTGATACAGGGAACATTAGCATTTCATAGGGTGTGTGAAGTTTGCTTACATATAGGTAAATGATTTAGTAATGCAGAAATTTGTGGATATACTGAAACCATCAGAATTAGAAGTGTTTGTGTGTTTGTGACTTAGAGTTACGGTAAGAGCTAAGTAACGGGATAACTGTAGTTCTGTGTGCTTGTGATTGTGTGAGATCTGTATGTGTGTATTTTGCATAATGGTACTATTAGACAAAGTGCTTTTCGTAAGGTAATGTATAAGGTTGGGGTTAAGGATAGTGGTAGGGTTAGGATTGCCACACCCAAGTAAGTTGGTCCATGGAGAGGCCATCCCCCCATGCCAGCTTACTCATGTGTGCTAACCCTAACCCTTTTCTGTGCCCCTTACATCATCCCTAACATTACCTTATGAAAAATCCATTCCATGGCTGTATCACTGCTCAGACAAAATGCTGGAAGTGAAGGCATTAGTAGATTTTATTTTTTTTTTTTTTATTGTTTGGAAAAGGAAAGCATTTCCTTTTTGATCATTTTAGGTTTGAGGTTGGTTAATTTTGAGATTTTTTTAAATTTCAGTGTTTATTTTTGATGTTTTTGGCATCCGTGTTTATCAGTGGTTGAAATTAATAGCTATAAATGTCATGCCATATGTTTTAGAAGTAAATTGTTTTCTGCAAAGCTCAGACTTGTAAATGTTATCTATGATCAGCACTGTGTGCTTTACATCTAAATGAATTTTGCACTATCTCAGTATACTAGCACTTTGTAAAGGGGGCTGTACCCATGGGGATCTAGTATAAATTAAATAAATAAATACAAACATTTATTATAATTTAAAAAAAGACTAAACATAATGGATGGTACTTATAATTATATGTGAAATATGGAAGATGCGCACAAGCTGTCCTGCATACTGATTAATAGAATAACCACTACCCCACCTGATTCCCACACACAGCTTAGGGTAATCACTACAGGGAAATATAGAGTATCACAGGCAACTACAGTGCTCATTGGGCATGGTCTGTATTAATTATTTTCTTAGCATGCTGCTCAGTTACAGCACTTGTGTAGTTTGGGATTCATAGATACCCAAACTATGCAAGAATTGGGTAGGTTTGGGTTCCAAAAGAATTACATGTGTAGCTCGATTCTTGTTGGGTGAATCAAGACAGCTTCACCCTGCAGAGATAGAAAAATGGATATAATGGAAGAAAAAATAATAGCTAACTTATAGTGCAATGACTGCAATCCCTCGTTATAAAATTCTAGGTTAAAAGTAATCCAAAAGCACAGGCAGGCAAACAGGCCGGCAATGTATCCTTTCAAATTATTTCATCTCTTCTTTATTGAAACTTCATCAGAATACAGTTATAACTAAAACCACATTTAAATATGGAGACATAGTAAGACATGTTACTCACAACAAGCAATCAGACCCAATAAAAAAAGTTTACACTTACCAGTAAATAAAAACAGAATACAAAATAACTTGAGTCGGAAAGACTTGAACTCACTGCTTTTAGGAAAAGAGTCAGGTTCATAACTACTATTCTAAAAAGAGTTCCAGAGCTAACACTTATTTTAAAGATCTTAATTTAAAATAACTTTATATTAGCACAGTCATTTAAATCTGTTATACTGTACACGTTTAACACTAGCTGTGAATATAGCTCACAAGATTCTAACACACTGTCATAATATCTCCCTCTTTCCTGTGATAGAACTTGTTCAGTAACACAGAATATTTTTTTTTTATATATAAAACAGATTTGACTGCATCTATAAAGAGATCTGTGGTCATTTCCACTATAAATAGCAAACTGGTGTTTGTAAATGCATTCTGCTAAGTCATGTGTTGTTTTTTTTTCAGCATAAAGGTTATCACATCCATTGCATCCTGCCAAATAGGCCACCCCTGTAGAATTACAATTAAGCCAATTGATTACACGGATACAATTATATGATTATGAGCAAGATTCAAATAACGTAAAACATTAAATGAATGTCCAAAGGCTACACCCCCATCAGGGCTATGTTACTTTTTCATTTGTGACCTATTTAAGAGCATTATTATATTTTCTAATAACTCTTTGATGCTGAAACCTCTTTTAAAAGAAAAGAACTGGACCAATGATCTTTGTCAGTTCATCATAACCATGAAAATTACTTTTAATTTTTCATTAATTATATCCTTTATAGTAATGGAGTCCAGAAATGGGTACAACTAAATAAGCTGGTGAAACTGATATCAGTTGCTCTCAATTTGCTCAACATCCATTCTTGCATACCAGTTGAAGAGTATTTAGTATGTGGATTGCTAAGTACTTCCAAGCAAAAATAATGACATAAACTATGTAGTTACACCCTGTTGTCAAAAAAATCTCCAAGACTTTTTGATCTTGTTGGTAAACATTGTCATCTGATGCGAGTCTAGACAATCTCACAAACTCAGATTTGAATGCCTTTTTTATGTGGTAAGAATGGTCACTGTCAAAATTAAAGTAAAAATTAGCAAATATTTATTTTCTGAACATATTGGAAATAGAATCATGAAATAAAGATCACCATCTCAATTCTGTGTGTCAAAATGACTGTCTTTGGTTTATTTGACATAAACTCAAGGAAGAGTGCAGACTCCCAGTGAAATTATATGTGTAAAAATGATTTTGCCATTGGTTATATCTGAGATGAACCTAAAGAAGAAATACATTTGTTGAGTTTGTTAACAAATGAAAAGAATTCTAAGCTACATGCAGACCACAGCAATATTAATGAATTAATTAATTAATTAATTAATTAATTAATTAATTAATTAATTAATTAAAATAGTATTTACTTAAATGAGTCCAATATATAAAGAAAGTCATCTACCCATTATGATAATAGCAGCTGAGTGAAAATTAGAGACCTTCCAGCACTGACTTTTCTTTTGGTGAAATAATTTATGTTCAAAGACAAAAATATTGTTCTATAACACTAGATTCATTACATTTCAACAAACCCTGATATCCTTAGATTAGGGTTATACAGAAAATGACTTGACTCCATCAGTCAATTTGTGAAGCAATAATGTATAGGGATACACCATCAAATATTGCCATTATTATTTTATCATTCAAATTCTGGATGCTTACATCTCTATGTTTTTCTAAAAATGCTGAATCTTGTATATAAGACAATACAAATTTGACAAGTTTTCTAGGTTTACTAACCAAATACAGAGCTAAAGGTTCTATCTTAGATCCAAGTGTGGCTACAGTAGAGCAAATGTGATCAAATGCATTGTTATACATTTTAATTATTCCATATAGATAAGCTACCCTTGATTATTCACCTGAAAGAAATCATACCTTCATATAAATTACTGAATTCATCAATAAATCTAAAACAGCACTATCAGTGTGCTTGTAAATATCTAACAGATGTTGACTCATTACTTTGCTTAAATCAAATACAACTTCAGTATAGTCTATGGTATCATAATTACTACACCATTGTCCACTTTCATGAAATGGATGGTATGCAATTTTTATACATCAGTCACTGACTGTTTCTCTTCAAAAGGCAAATTGTACAAATTCATTTTATTAGGATTACTAAGTAACGTTCTTAAATCCGACTCATAAATAATTTCAAAAACATGCAAGTACTTACTAAATGGTGCTAGATATACGTTTCTTCCAAGTATTTTTAGAAACAACCTATCCACTTACGTCACTGTCAGAAAGAATGCAAGCCAAGTTAAGTTTGCTGTTGTAAAGCATAAGTTCTACAAGTGTGTTGGAAATGTAAATTTAAATGCTGGGATTAAGATAAAACCTTGTTGCAAAACTTGAGTGTGAACTTCTAAAGACTAAACATTACTTAAACTGTACATTTCAAAAGAGGAAACTTCATTCAGTGTCTCTTGCCCATTATGATGACCTCTTCTTCTTCTACCTCTGCAGCTAGATATCTTGTAATTAGAGGGGGACCACAATCTCTGACTGATTTGTAGATTGATGAGTAGAGTGTGTTCTTGAACTTTCACTTTGTTCTCTCTCTGAACTTGACTCCTGTCTTCCTTGACAAACCCCCTTGATGCTAAACATTGTGACTAGTGTGGTGGAGGTTCCTGGTCTAAAAACGTACTTTCCATATTGTTTTCACTGTCCAAAGTTCTTTTTTGAATGTTATTACCGTGTGGTTTCTGATTTTTAAACAGAAAATCAGAATGTGTTGTGCCAGTTTAGTAAGCTATTTTATTTGAAGCAAATTCCTCTAGATTTTCTGTCTTTTTTGGTGTTTTCCTGTTTGACTCCACAGTCTAACACCACAGTATACTCTTGAATATTAATGAGGAAATCATGATGTGTAGGAATATCAGCATTCATCATTTCCCTCTGCTTTTTTCAAATAAGTTTAAAGAAAATTGTGTCTCTCCAAAATCTCCACAAATTCAAGATAAGTTGTATCAAAATACAAAATAAGCTCACCAAATAACAAATCATTTTGATTAATATTATTTATGTATTGTCATTTGTTAACCAGGTTGGTCCAACTGAGCCAAAGGCCTGTTTTCAGTGGAGACCCAAGGAGAAAAGCTCCAGTTACAATTACAGTCATTCAAGGCAAGCATTTTTATCAGAGATGGCATATAGCAAGAGATTTATACAGCAAAGTGAAATAATCAAATTAACAGTAATGTACAGGATTCAGTCTGCAATATACAGTAGCAATGAGTTAGTCTAGATGTAAGGTTGCATTTAGAGGAAGTGGGGTGTTGGTGTTTTGTAGTATGAGCAATATGGAGGGGAGCTGGAAATGAGGAAAGAGAAGGATATGAGAGAAGACAGTAGATGTATGAAATTGAGGATAGAGAAAGATGTGAGAAAAGAGAGTAGATTTAGGAAGAGGGTAGCTAGAGTCGGAGCTTGACAGGGGCAGAACCAGGTGTTTAGGAGATAGTGTTTAAGTTCATGTTTGAACTGGGAGTGATGAGAGATGTTTCTTATATTATGTGGGAGGGAGTTCCAGAAGTGGGCTATTGAGTATTTGTATAGTGACTTCCCTATATTTTTCTTGGGTTTGTAGATGTCCAGAAGATGTTTGTCAGATGTATGAAGCTGACGTTTGGGGTTGTATAGTGCTACAATATTAGAGACAGTAGGGTTATAAAGAACAGAGTGTGTTAAGTGCAGTTGAGGAAGGAGCAGTTGCATGGGGAATTCAGGCCATTGCAAAGACTTAAGGACAAGGCAGTGGTGGGATTTATATGGGAGACTGGAGTCAAACTTAGCTATTTTGTTGAAGTTCTCTCTAGTTTGCTGAGAAGAGAAAACTGGAGGTTAGTAAGGATAGGAGCAGCATACAGAAGAGAGGGTAAGAGGAGAGATTTGGCTAGGGAAGGTTTGGATGAGGGAGGAAGAAATTTATGATTACGGTACAGAAGGCCAAGTTTTTGGTGGGTTTTCTTTATGCATTGATTGATATGTACATCAAATTTTAGTTCATCACCTATGGTGGCACCTAGTAATTTAGTATGTGGTTCTTCTCTGATGATGGTATTGTTAAGGGAGGTGATAGTGAAAGAGAATTTATGTTGTGTTAGTGTTTTAGGAAGAAAAAGTAGAAGTTTAGTTTTTTGGGGATTTAAGATTAGTTGATTATCAGTAAGCCAAGTTTCAATAGAAGAGAAAGTGTTTTGAGTAAGAGAAAGGAGCTCAGGGATACTGTGGGTAGTGGTAATAAGGGCGGAATCATCAGCATATTGTAAGAGTGTTGAGAGATTAGCAGCAGAGTTTAAGTTATTAGTGAAGATATTCAACAGGAGGGGACCCAAACTATAGCCTTGGGGAACACCAGTGTAGACTGGCAGAAATGGGGAGGTGACATTGCCAGCATATAGATTGTAGTCTATTAGATAAATAACTAGTGAACCAGGCTATAGAAGAGGTAGAGAGGTGAAAATCAGAAAGTTTAGTTAAGAGTTTAGAGTGGGAGACCATATCAAAAGCCTTAGAGAGGTCAAGGAATAGACAAGAAAGAAGATGGTTGTTGTCAGTGGCTTCTGCTACAGTTTGGGCGAATGAGAGTAGAGCAGTAGATGTGCTGTGATGAGGTCTGAAGACGTGTTGGGTGGGAGTTTATAGATTATTGCCATGCAAGTGTTAGAGTAGCTGAGAATGAACACATTTTTTGAGTATTTTGGAGAGTGGGGATAGTATAGCAATGGGACAATAGTTTGAGGGATCAGTAAAGTTACCACCTTTAGGGAGAGGAATTGTGTAAAAGGATTTCCATAAGTCGGGGACAACAGACTCAGCAATGGAACTGTTAATGTGGATAGAGACTGAGTAGACAATAGAATCTGAAGCAATTTTAAGGAACTGGGGAGTAAATTGTCTATAGAGGGAGAGCAAGGTTTGAGTTTATTTAATTGGGACTTGATAAATGCAGTGGAATCTGGTTGTAAGGAAAATCTATCAGAGAAAGAAGGGGCAAGGGGTAAAATCAGAGAAGAGGCTTTGGAAGTATGTTGAGTTAGGTTTTAGATTGTTTCTATGAAGTAATTGTTTAGTAGGGTAGCAGTTTCAATTGCAGTATTGAGGGGGAAGGGGTTTGGGGTGGGCGGGGTACTTGGTTGGAAGATTGAGTTAATCATGGAGCAGAATTTCTTGGGGTTGGTATGAGGGCTGAAGTGGTTGAAAATGAAAAAATATTTTTTATCATTAATGATTAATTTTTTACACTTGTTTCTGAGTTCTTTGTAGTGTTGGAGTAGGAGAGGGCATTTATTTTTGAACCAGGTTTTCCATGCAGTGTCCCTCTAGTGCATAATTGAGAGTTTGCTTGATAAGCCGGGGGCACAGTTTGATTTTACTCTGATTTTTCTAGATGGTGCCATGGTGTTTAGTATGTCTAAAAATATTTTGTTGAGGGCAGTTATGGCATCATTTGGGGGAGGTTATAAAGGAAGGTTCAGTTGATGTTGGACAATGTGGAGTTAAACATGTCTGGGTTGAAGTGGGTCAGATTGCGGCATACTCTGTAGAAGTGTTCTTTGGCTGATTGTTTAGAGGACCTATGGACATGGGTTGGAGAGTGGTCACTGAGAGAGTTGGGAAGTGTGCCAGGGTTATGATAGATACATGGGTTGGATGTTAGATCCAGAGGTAGAGTTTTTTTTGGTTCTGGTAGGGGAGGATATGAGTTGGCAGAAGCCATATAGATTGAAGCTATGAGTAGGGGAAGAGGAGGAGAGTGAAGCCCAATCAATGTTTACGTCACCAAGTACAACGGTTTCATAGGTAACAATGTGGGAGAGCCATGAGAGAAAGTTTTCAAGAATAGGAATGTTGTCACCAGGGGGGATATGGATGGAGACAATAGCAATTTTTTTATGTGGGTTAAGATGGCAGAATACGATGAGGATTTCTGAAGAAGCAAAGTTGGGTAAGGGGGTTGAGAGTGGAGAGATAGTAAGTTAGTTGGAGTATAGTATGGTAACACCTCCACCTCTTTTATTAGCTCTGTCTACATGCTAGACATTGTAGCCAGGGGGTAGAATTTCTGAGTTAGAGATGTGAGGCTTTAACCAGGTTTCAGATAGGGTTAAGATATGAGGGGAGTTAGGTTGGATCCAAGAGTGCAATTCAGTTGTTTTGTTAACAGTGCTTGGATATTTAGGGAGAAGATGGTTAGGGATTTAGGGGGGGAGCCCCAACTGAGGGGGTGATGTGGAATGAGACTGTGTGAAAGAGGTAGAGGTGGTTGGTCCTGGATTGGGATGGATGTAACCATCCAACAGTAGAGTGTTAAGGAATGTAAACAAGATGGAGTGAAGGTTTACAGTACAGGGAGTTCTAGATTTGAGATAAGTGGAGAGAGATACATTAGGACAGAATTTGACTATAAAGAGGGTTGGAGGGTAGAAGTGGAAATAGGTAGGGGGAGATTAGTGGTGTGTGAAGGTTATTGTTTGAATAATGATTGTAGGAGAGAGTAGGTTGTAGTGTTAGGTAATGAAATGATGCATGGTATGAGGTAGACCAGGCTGGTAGGAGGAGAAGGGGGATGGTAAGATAGTGAGGGGACAGCTTAAGGAATTGTTGGTGAATGACAGTAGAGATATTATATTTTTTTAGGTAGGGAGATGTGAAGTAGTAAGTTGAATATGCAGGGAAAAGGTGGATTGGTTGATGCAGGGTATAGGAGATGGTGTAGTGTAAAGTGTGGGGGGAGTGGCTAGTTGAAGGGGAGGGTAAAAAGTGTGTGAGTTTGTGGATTGGTCAATGTGTGGTGTAGGGGGAGCTTAGAGAGTATAAACCTAAGGAGTCTAGGGGTGGGTGAGAATGGGGGTAGGGTATGGGGAGCAGAGTGAGCTCGAGTGTAGCGAGTGTGAACGGAGTGGGTTTACCTGGCTGGGAGCATGAGAAGATTCACTAAAAAAAAATCAGGTAAGACAGGGTACGAGTACGCTGGTAGAGAGGGACTCAAAGTGGTCCTAAGGCAGTACAGTGGAAAGACGAGGTATGAGTCTGGCATTCCAAATAGTAAAAGGAATAGCCTTGGGAAGGTGAGCACAGTTTTAGTTTAGAGGGTAAAAGCAGGAACAAATTGTGCACAATGTTACTATGTGTTATTATTAGGGAACTTGCATGGTGATCCTTTTCAGTGCCCAATGTGCTTTCTGACACTCAGCAAATAATAAAATATCCCAAAGAACAGACTTGTATTTGAATATGTTTTCTCAACTAATTTATAATAAATCAATTCTATTTGAATTAATAGGAATTAATAATTCTCCAAGAGATTCAAAGTTCTTAGTAAATTGATTGTCTAAACTTGCCAACAAATTGGAAAATACATATTTTCCTGCACTGTTTAGTATCAGGGACTGGACTGGCATCAGAAGTTATGCTCTCATTATTAACTAATCCTGAAGCAACTAAATAATTATGAATGTTATCAGTCAATGTAATTAACTTTTGTGACAACAAATCATTAGAAGCTAAATTTAAAGTTAATCCGGATAAACTTGGGGAGTCTATGTCATTTGAAGGGTGAAAAAATTTCCAAAAACAGAAAAATACTGCAAACAATGTATCAGCATGAAAAATAAGACCCCAAATAATTCAGACACACACTGGCTAACCACAAGGCTAATTTTCCTTTTGAATGCTGTCATCTCTCTGTTTGATTTTGACTTCATCAGAATAATGTTAAATGCTAGAACTAATTTAAATATAGAGACACAGTAACACAAGCAACTTACAGCAACTGACCAGATCTAACATAAAACTTTTATACTTAATGGTAAATAAACAAGAAATACAAAATAAATGAATCTATTAGAATTGAACTTTGTAATTTTAGGAGAAGAGGAAAGAGTGCACAACCACTATACTAAACAAAATGTTATAATTAGCACTCATTTTAAAGATATTAATTTCAAAATACAAGTAATGTTAGCACGGTTATTTAAACCTGGAGCACAGTTGGTATAGTTGTTAAGGATTTCCATGTACAAGGTAGATGGTTTGATCCTGATCTCGGGCCAATGACTGAGTGGAGTTTGCATGTTTTTCCTTGTGTCTCTGTGGGATTCCTCCCACCTCCCCAAAACAGGCTGGGTGTTTCCAACTCAAAATTCACCCAAGAATGTAGTTGTAGGCAGCAGCACAGTGGAAAGGTTATATAGACCAACTAATTTTAGCATCAACTGCAGTGAGCAGTATCCTCTAAACAGGAAAACACAGATCATAGTGCATCATGGCAAGGTTAGCCACTTGATTGTGTAAAACTTGACTCTATGTGATCTGGTCATTTTGACTAATGTTGCCTAGAAATGAACATGGATTTTTGCCAGTGATAAGTGGGCTGAGTAACCAGTCTACCCTGACATATGCCAGGAATCCAAGCTAATGGTGGGAAGGTCTATGTGCCAGTATTGGCCATAATGCCCAGCAGCATTGAGTCAATAAGCTGCTGGCAGGCCAGTGTCAAGTTGCTCAGCTTGGGATACCTGGGATAGCTCTGTTGAGTGAAAGCTTGATATAAAACCAGTCAACCTGCCAAACATGATCTAAGGATTTTTGCATTCAGTATAGGTTCACTATAACCTATAACAAGATGGAAGAGTGGTAAAGAAAAGTCACTTGGCTTGGGATCCAGTGTCTACTGCTCAGGGGGAGGACAGACTAAAACTGGTGTGGGGATTGTGGTAAGGGAGAGTCTTTAGCTGACAGTGAAGGATGTCCTCAGAAGAAGTGACAGACTCACAGCAATCAGACTCCAGTATAAGGATAATACACTATTCATAATCTCAACCTATGTCCCACTGCAGGGTTTAGACAGTGAGAAAAAAGTATATTCAGGCAGGCGTTGCAGGACTTCCTACATAAAGCAGAGTAACATGAGTTGGTACTTAATGGGGGACTTAAATACACATATTGAGACAAACAGAACAGAATATGAGGACTGCCTGGGTCCACATGGGCAGGGCAACAGGAATAAAGATAAAGGAGAGGCCATGCTATACACCTGTCTGGCAAATGCTTGATGGTGGCCAACACATGGTTCAGCAAGAGAGACACTCACAAGATCAGTTACAAAAGTGGCCATCATGCAACTCAGGTAGAACTCCCCCTGGCTAGAATCAGTGATTGCAAAGTCATCTCCAGTGAAACACTCAGTGTGCATAGCATAAACCACTGGTTGCCACAGTCAGCTGCAAGCAGTGATCAGAGAAGGCTTTAAAGTCAACATATACTAGGCTAAAGACCTGGAAAAAAGACTGGAGATAAAGCATAAGAGTTCGAACAAATATGCAGGGCTCTAGTACTTCAGGAAGAAAAGGAAATAGGTGGAAATGAAGAAGAATGGCAGCGCCTAAAAACAGCACGTGTGTCAGCTATAGGACAGATATGTGGCCTAGCCATATGTAAAAGTAAAGTATATACAGAAAGCGGAATGCAGAAATCCAAGAAGTCATCAAAAGAGAGAAGGAGTGCATGACAAAATGGGAAATAGCAAAGACAGACTAGGCAAAGAAGGAATACTGGTTGGCTAATAAAGAAGCTTAGAGAAAGTAAAAATAGCAAAGAACAAGGCATCAGAGGCACTCTACCAGATTCTGTAAAGTGACTCAGTAGATGGCAGAAAGAAACTCTATCAGGTTGCAAGGCAAAGGCAGAAGAAGATAGTCATTAGACACCCTTTATAAAGGATGCCAGTAACAACCTGCTCATCAGTCCACAGGACATCAATGACAAATGGAAGGAGTACTTTCAGCTGCTTCCAAATTAAGAAAAATACACAGAAGCTATATTGCCCCGGGCACAGCCAATGATGAAAAAAAAGTAGGAGCCCACCCTGGAAGAAGCAAGAACAGTCTTAGGAGAATGATGTCAGAGAAAGCAACAGGCTCAGATGAGGTCACAGCAGATATAGTCAAAATGTTGGGTAAGTTAAAGGAGAAATGGCTGCATGGGTATTCATAGCAGTATTGAGAGATAGGTATATCCTGGGTGACTGGTAAATAAGCATACTATTGGCAGTGCACAAGAACAAAGGAGGCATTCACAATTGTGGACAGTATAGAGGTATCAAACTCCTGTCACACTGCATGAAAGTTCTGAAGCGGGTGACTGATAAATGAATATGCAGAGTAGTAGAAAGTAAAACTGGAGGTGAGCAGTTTGGATTCAGATCAGGATGTAGCATAACCGACCTGATGAGCAAAAGAAGATACAAATGAGGCAGGAGTTCAACTGGGCATTTCTAGACTTGTATAAAGCATACGACAGGGTTCCAAGAAAGCTGACTGGAGCAATCCTGAGATGGTTCAAATTCTCAAAATCATTGGTAGAATTAGTGTAAGCTTTGTACAAGGGCCCAATAACACAAGTACAAACAGTGTTAGGACTCATATAGGGGTTCCCAGTGGGAGTCAGTGTGTATCAGGGTTAAGCTCTGAGCCCACTGGTGTTCATACTGGTGATGTACTATAGTAGCAAAAGGTTAGTGAAGACAGATCAACAAAGCTGTTGTATGCAGACAATGTAGCATTAAATGCAGGCCCTGAAAAAGAACATCATAAGATGATAGCGTAATGGACTGAGAAACTGAAGGTACATGTGATGAACCTGAGTAAAGATAAGACAGCTTTAATGGTAGCAAATGGAGGAAATCAGAAGAAACTGAGAATTGAAACAGAAGGGAAAATAGTTCAACAGGTTAACAGCTTCAAGTATCTGAGAGGGGTGGTTGCGAATAAGGAAAGTCTGAATGAGGTGGTCAGTGCTAAAATCAGAGGGTTTGCATCCAACTGGCACAGAGTTCTAGGAGCAGTATGTGACATAATGCCAAAGAAGCTGAAAAGTAAGGTGTACAAAACAAGTGTTGCAACCACTACTAGTATATGATACGGATATCTAGGCAATGAAGGCAGAGCTGTCGTGGAGGCTAGAGGTGATGGAGAGGAAGTGACTGAGATGGGTGGCAGGATGCACACTGTGGGACAGATGTAGAACTGAGAAGATCAGAACAGAAGCCTAAATAGCTCCAGCTGCAGAGAAGGTCAAAGTTAACAGATTACAGTGCTTCAGGCACATGTATAGAAAGGCAGAAGAAGGTTTCAGACAGACAAGAAGAACCAAGGGCATCCAGCAAAGACATGGACGGATTGTGTAAGTGAAAACCTGCGACAGGCATGACTGTTAAAGAAGGTGGCACTAAATCTAGACAGATGGTGAGAGGTGACATGGCACCCCAACCTCATGCAGAAAAATGGGTAAAAGGGGTTAATGACGATGAGTTTGCAGTTATATGAGCTGCCAATGTAGCTCACATGATTCCAGCACTGTCAAAGTCTGCGCCTCTTTCATCAGACAAAACTTCTTCAATAACAGAAAAAATGGACACAGAATAAAATTGTCTGTGTCTATAAGGGGCATTGTGACAATTTGTAGTACAAATGTCCTATTGGTGTTCATATGTACACTGTAATTTTCTATTTATTCTAGTTATGCTTGTAATTTAAAATATTTGTGATTTTGTCACATGTTCTTGCCCCATATACAAAATCATGCTGAGCTAAAACAAAATGTTTTGATCTTTTTTAAATTATCTTTCTTTTGTTTCTTCTGGTCTTCCAAGCTCCTAAACTCACATAGGCAGATTTAGAATGTCATTTTAATTGTAGATAGATAGCTAGTGTAGTCTTCATCTATAGCATGTCTTATATCACTAGTACAAGTACACCTCACTTAATGTGTATGCACAGATAGCAATGATGAACTTTTGTGTGTATCTTGAGTAGCAATAAATAGAATGGAACCACTTTTCCACTTTTACATATTGTTATTTGTTTTACACTTTGCATGAGTAGCCGCAAATTGAACTCAGCATAATGGAAAGGAATATGTTCTCCAACTAAGTTCCTGGCTAGGGAGCCTATTTTGAAAAGTCTGCAAGTTCATCTGCTGCCAATGAAGGTTTTTCAGTGTGTACTTCTTTCTTTCTGTCATCCTAAAGATATGGTTTTCTTGACTTAGTGATCCATAAATCATATGCAGGCATGCGCAAGCGCACGTGTGTGTGTGTGTGTGTGTGTGTGTGTGTGTGTGTGTGTGTGTGTGTGTGTGTGTGTGTGTGTGTGTGTGTGTGCACGCGTTCTGCAATGAAATGGCATCCCATTAAGGGATAGCTCTCTACTGTACTCTCACTGAGTCTATGGATAGATTCCTGTTCCCACAAAACACTTACTAGGATAAAGTGAGTGCTGGAAAACGATTGAGTCAATAAATGTATAAATGGCTTGGAAAGGGGTGAAAAAAACTTTGTGCTGGCAAATGTGGAAACTGGTAATGTGATTACTGTGTGCAAATAAGAAAAAAGGCCATAAAATAGTTATTTTGTAGCAAAAAGACAGTCTGAGGTAGCATTAAGGGGGAGCATTTTTGTAGCATAAGTTTAATGCACATATAATGTATTTTCAGACACAATAAATTGTTTTCCAATGAGTTTGCTGTTAAATGTCAAAGTGGGATAGCTATGTGTGTAATGTACACTGTGCCTACAACAATTGCCAGAACACTACTTTTGCAATAATAGGAGACTCTGCTACATAAAATAAATTATACTGTGAGTCACTTGTACATATTAGGAAGTTACATAAAGAACATTAGCAGCATTGCTGAATACATCAAAGCAATACACACACACACACACACACACACACACACATATATATATATATATATATATATATATATATATATATATATATATATTAAGCCATGCATATGATGTCACAGAATTTGTAAATGTTATGCTTTTTTCTCATCAAGGAATTTTGTCGACTGAGTACTTCATATACACGTTTCTTGAAGATATCAAAATAAATTAACTGGCAATCATATGCATTAATTGTTATTTATGTAATGAAAATGTGCAAAAAAGTGATCTCATTACAGGAATGAAACCTATGTTCTGGAAAAGCCAGTAAGCAATATTTGGGTGGGGTACCTAACATAGTTACCAAATGCCAGTTTTTATGGTTGCTTTTAAAGGTGTAATGGAAGAAGGGTCAACATCTTTCAAAAGACAAGAACGTTGTTGCCATTAATAATAGGATCATAAGATCATAGGAGTTAAGGCAAAAGAGATATTAGGCTATTTCTAGCTTGTCAATACCCACCCTTAGACTTTTGCCTCCTTTTTCAAGGAAGCGTAGGCCAGTCATACCAGGGCTGAACTTGTCTCTATCCATCCAGTAGTCCAACTCTTATTAAAGGCAGACAGTGTGTCACATTGCTTAATTTGGAGAGGGAGTTTGTTCCAGAGAAAGGGTAGGTGCTGCATGACAAATCTATCCCCCCTTCTTTTTCTTATTTATTTGTTGGAGTAGATTTATGTCTTTGGCCCTAGTATTAGTTGAACTGTTTGATTCATTGAGGTATAAGACTTCTTGGTCTACTGAATCTATTATAAACCTATAAACAAAGCACAAATTGTCCTAAGTGGTCTATACAAAACTCTGTACAGGGACAAAGCTTCCAGTCTTTCATGGTAGTTAAAGTCTTTTGAGCAGCTGATCTTTTTAGTTAAAGACATCTGGTTTCTATCCAGTTTCTTGGTATGCTTAGTAAGGTATATTTCAAAGTAAGTGCTGTATTCAATGATGGGTCTAATCAGTACAGAGTACAAGAAGGTAAAGATTTCTTTTATACATTTTGCTATGAGCTGTGTAAGATAAAAATTATTTCCTAAACACTGTTGCAAAGTGATGGTTAAATGTAAGAAAGCTGTCCACCCATGTACCTAGGTCTCTCACAACGTTTTCATTTTGAAGTGGTCTTCGAGGTAAGTAGGAGCTAGGGGATGCTTTCAAAATGTACAACCTCCTGCTGCAGTGCATGTATGTCAAAGGGAGACTTCATTACTTTCACCTTACAATTATCCATGAACTTTATCAACTGGAAATCCTCATTTGATAATTGAAGAATAGGTACTGAACAATATTAGTCTTAGAACTAATACCTGCAGGACTCCATTGATCTCTTTCATGTTTTTAGAAGATAATCCTCCCACTCTCAAACTATGAGTCCTATCTCTAAGCCACTTGACTGTCCAGCTAATCCCATATGGATAACATTTGGAGTTTGTTCGATTTGTTTATTATATTTGCATATGGTATGGTATAAAATGCCTTGGCAAGATTGAGGTATGCTGTGTGGAGAGCTTGTCCACAGTGAACAGCCTGAGTAACCTTCTCGAAGAACGTAAAAAGATTAATTAGATTAGGATCTACTCTTGACAAAGCCAACTGGCTAGGGGTTGAGTCTCATATAAGATTTTTGATATTAGAGTTAATTGGATCTGTTATGATCTATTCCATGGCTTTGTATTTAGTACTTGCAAGGCTGATGAGTCTGGTATTCCCAGAGTCTGAAATGAGGCCACTCTTCTGGAGTGGCATTATAACAGCTGTGCACCAATTCTGTGGGACATAGCCAGTTGATAGGCTCAGGTTGAAGAGTTTGAAAAGTGGGTCCACCAGTGTTTGCTTAGTGCTATCAATTAGGTATCATGGTATATCATCAGGCACCATAGATGAGGTATTCTTCATTCTGAAGAGTAGTTTCCTTACTTGCTCTCTTGTGATGATTGGCATGATTCCATCAGGGATAAATGGATTTGGAATAGATGTCTAAGGTGTAAAGTTTGCAATAAATGTATTATCTAGAATGTTAACAATCGACACTGATACTGAATAGTTAGTACCACTGTGAATAACCTCAAAATAATGTTGGGTATTAATTCTTATTATTCTTACATACCTAACGAAGAATGTGTGGTTGTCTTTGACTTATGTGGCTAGACTGACTTCATTAGATGCTTTTGTTTTTATTATGTCCATTTTAACCTCTTAACTAGCCGTTTGATGTTTTCCTTAGTTTGGGGCTCATTTGTTCAGCAATCACAGTTTTAGGAGTGTCTTCCTTTTATTACATAGTTTATTAATACTAGAGGACCACCACCAAAGTTTGCTTTTAAACCTCCCCACTGGTTTGGATTTTGTGGGAACTGACAATTTGATGCATTTTCCCGGGTTTGAGTTAAACTTCTGTGCATAACTATTAGCATTATTTGCATTGTGGGTAATACCATTATACTCTGATTTAGAAATTTCATTGTGGAATTTTTAGAAAGTTTGTACATTTAAATCCCTTGAATTCTGTGATATTTGTTTTCATTAGTTTGTATGTTTTGTTAGAGAAGGTTCCTAACTTATGGTCTGATTTAACCAATTAGGGGGATACCATGGGGTTGGTACTGACATAAGCTAAGTTTGTTGTGACCACATCAAGTATATTCTGTTATCTTGCAGGTTCATTTACAATCTGGCCCAGGGAGTTCTTATTTATAAAAATCTAAGAATGGTTGTGCATATCCTACTTTAGTGGTGTAAATCATCCAGTAAATTATATGAATCTCAGTAAGCTCCACTTGAGGGTCTCTGGATATATGTCTTTAGGTAATGTAGTCCCTAACAAATATGGAGATGACCCCACAGTTTCTATTAGGTCTAAATGAGTGGTAAGCACAAAAACCTAGGTATTGAGGGGGTGCTGTCTGGGGACTTAAGCCAGGTCTCTGTAACAGCACAAACATGAATGTGTTCCAAATTCAGGTGGTCTTCGAGGTACAGCAGTTTGTTGTTTAGACTTCTAGCATTAAGTAGAGCCACACTGATATGGTCCAGTGGTAGATTTATTTTTTTGAGGATTAGTCAGGAAGTCCATTAGCTCAACCTTTCCTAAAAAAGACACAATGGGGACAATGCAAGCTTTCAACAGTATGAGGAAGTCTTGGAATTTGAGGTGCAGACCATCCTTTGTGAAGCATGTGAAGTTCTCAAGCCTCTCATCCCATGCTGACCCATACTGGATCCTGCTAGAGTGACACCAGGTGCTTAGCTAATTGTTAAAGCCAGTCATTTTTTCTTTAAACTAATGGGTCGTTTTTGGTGACGGAGGGATTCCTCTCAAAACTAGCTCTTACCTACATTTGTTTTTGTTTTTTTTTCCCTCAGTTGTTTTATTGAATATTTTAACAACAAAACATTAATATATAATAACAGAAATATTGTAAAACAAATGTGCATATCTAAAAGAACAATAATAAACAACTAAAATAACTATTGCTTTTTAAACAGAAAAAGAAATGTGATGACTACTTAGTTAATTAGTCTACTATTTTCATCAAAAGTTTATTGAAATACAAATTATATTGATTGTTAAAATATGGTATTTTATATTTGTATAGTGTTGTATTATATATATATATATATATATATATATATATATATATATATATATATATATATATATATTTCTTCTTATTTAGAAGTTTATTTATTTTTCCTGGTTTTATGTCACTATTGCTTTAATTATTTGTCTGAAGTCCTAATTACAGTGTGATATCATTAGTTTGACTGTATTTAAATGGTCTGATTTTTTTAATTGAAATGTTTCTGAAGAATTTCCGATAATAAATGAATGAAAGCGATAATCTGACTCCTGTTTTTTATGGGCTACGTACACACAGTGGTGAATTTATTTGTTTGTTTAAAGTAGTTAAAGTTTAATTATTAAAGTCTGTTTATCCAGCAGTTCTTTGAATTTAAACCATGTATTATATGAATAGATAATTCTAGAGGTTCTTGTGTTGATCGTGATAAGTTCAAGATGGCAAACTTCAGTTGACAGGTGTACAAATCCCTTCATAGTAGGAGTCGTCTGATTCTTCCAGTTCTTGGTGATGACGTTTCTTGCTAATGTTAAGATAATCCATAAAAAAGAGTATTTTATTTTTGTGACACAAGTGGGAATAGGTGTATTAAATAAAATGCGATATTTGGTCAGCATAAATTTATCATTAAAAACAGTCTGTAAAAGAGAATTAATATTATCCCAATATGTTTTAGTTTTATACAATCATAAAACATATGGAGCCAGTCAGCTTTAACATTTAGATTACATCTAAAGCATCCTATGTATTTATTAAATATCAGTTCAACTTTAAGTGGTATGATAAAGGTTCTATGTAAGAACTTCCAAGATAATATCCTCCACCTTAGTGATGAAGTAGTTTGTTTTGAAGACTGGAGTATTGTTTTTTTATCATCTTCACTTGGGGAGTTGTTATTAACATGTCTAAAATACTTCCAGTAGCTTTACCTACATTTGTGACATGCACAGAGAGCTCTATAGTGTTTCTCTTCATATCCCATAGGGCACTAAGTGCCAGGTTGTTTACTCCAAAATGGACTATCACCATGCCATAATTATATTTGTCTGGTTTAAGAGTCCTTATAATGTTGGCAATCTTGGTCCATGAGAGACAGCATACCGTCACCCTGGTTTTATTTATTTATTTATGTATTTATTTATTTTACATATGATTACTGGGAAAGTCCAATTGGACACAAGTCCTTTTTCAGTGGAGGCCTGGGGAGGAAAGCTCCACATTTAGTAAACATAACAATATACATTATGATAGTAATAAAGTATTTCTTCCTACTCACAATTTTGAACAAATTTAAAGATACATCACATATATAACAAATATATTTATAGAAATGTAATATGGTACAAGCATTAGGAGAAGATATGGGACCTAATCTAATTGTTAGTATTTCAGAGAGATATAGAGCTAATTCAATGCATTACTTCCAGAGTAAAAATTAATGAATGATAAGATAAGATTTTGTAGTCTATACCAGGAAGAGATGTGCTGGCACACCACAGGAGAAGATGAGGGGGGTAGAGGAGAGTAAAACGTTTATGATTTAGGTGTTAGTGTAACAGTCAAGAGGTGGAAACTGTTTTGGATAGTAATAGGGGAGAATAGAAGGTTTTTAATTTAGTTGCTGAGTTTGCAGTGGGGAGGTAGAAACAGTTGGAAAGTATACTAGGTTAAGGGCATGGACTAGCCTGGATTAGTACATGAAAAGAGCCAATTACCAGTCAAATAGGATCATAGGATCATAGGAAGTTACTAGGCTATTGGCTCTGAGGCCCTTATAAGCCTAGCCAAGTGTTTAGCCTACGTTTAGACACATCAGCACCCGATGCCCCTGTCTAGCAGGGACACAGGTGGAATCCCAGGTATGTATTTTCTATTTCCCATCAAGTTATCCAGGATGCTCTTAACAAGGGGTAAAGAGGTACTCTGCTTGACATGGACAGGGAGTCTATTCCACAGATGGGGGAGTTTCTAGTACAAAAATGGGCTTTGAGAATTTTTTGAATTGTATTATGGATGATGTAGTTGCTAGGTTTGTGGGCAGTATATTCCATTTTTTTGTAATAGATTTTGAGAAGGTGGTTTTGTCCACTCTCGTGAGTGTACAATCCATTTCTCTAATTAGGGAGTTAACAATTACGAGTACATTTCCATTTGTGTTTGATGAATGCTTAAATGTAATTGGTTTAGGAGGTGCTGTTTTCTGCTGACTCTCAGTGGTCTGGCACTATCTGTGTTGCAGTACTTAGTATATGCTGGGCCTTCTACCTAATGTGCTATTGCGTCTTGGTCAAGGATTTTTAGTGCCTTAGTATAGGATAGTTTAGTGTGGGTATGTGCAGAGTGTGGTATAGTTGAATAATCCCCACAAGGTGTGTTTGTTTGTGAGTGTGTGGCCTTAAATTTGGGTAAGTAATTGCATCTCTCAAAAGTAGATGTTGACAACTAAAGTTAAAGTTTATTATCTGTGAGCATCAGGCATTTCTTTCATTATCTAAGTATACCAAGTACTATAAGGCTGGCAACAGAAAGTGAACTAGCTGGCGGACTTTTTTGACCAAGGGTGTGAGATGTGTCAGAGAAGGATAAGACAATATACAAATGTTTTGATTTCTGGGTTAAAGTACTTGATTAAATAAATAAAAGCAATAGGTGAAATAAGTAGTATGAGTTGAAGTATTTGATTAAATAAATGATAAAAAAACAGTAGATGATTTAAGTAGTTTGGTCAAGACTGACAGTAGATTCAGTTTCAGATGTGCAACTATTTTCCACTGTTTAACCCTGCAATCAATGTAGCTTTAACTGGGAGGTAGAGTTGTTTGAGGATTTTTAGAGAGAATTTGAAAAATAAAAGTGCCCATTTCTGTTGATTATAGTGTTATGCTGCCCAGAACACCACCCATCACTTCTAAGCTGAGGAGCTAGAGTGAAAGAGCCAAGAAAAAAAGCAGTTACAACTCTAGTCAGTATTACCTACCCCTCAGAAACAGCAGTAAATTATTCCCTGCTACTGATTAACCGTTACAGCTTATTTTTTAACCCTGGCTAGAAACCCACTTTAACTGCACTTTGAAGTAAATAGTGAATGCAAAAGTGTGAAAAAGAATGGTTCAGGAAAACAGTTTTATTAGCAGTATAGAGGTGTAAGCTAATGAATTATCAAGCAAAACACTCATTGTTATAAAATGGAGGCTCTATCAGACACACAAGTAGCCAGGGGACTATTGAATGTGCAATATAAGCAATTTAAACTGAAAGTAAATAAAGTGTAAAAAAAAGGTGCAAAATCATATGAAAAACATTTTGATTAAATATAAGGGAGTCCATATAGATTTAGAAATAGCTAGGCAACAGTTTAGCACACAAAGCCAGAGACTTTAGTCACACAAGCAGTGAAAAAAGTTGCAAAATTTGGTAAAATAATCAAAAAATGCTTAAAACACTGAAACAATTATAAATACAACAAAACTGAGCAGGGGGGAAACTGGAAGAGATGGCAGTCCATGGAGCGAGAAGAAACCACTCCAGGCAGCCTGAAACAAGGTCGCCAAGTGTTTTGTTAGTTCATAACATCTCTTCTTTTGCTTTAACTGATGAATATTTAAAGGAGAACTCCACCCTTTCATACAGTTTAACTCAATTATTAGGTTTCTTTTCTCCCTACAATATGGTTCCAGCATTGTGCATGTACCATAAACCTGCTTGTAGTTGTTAAAACTTTTATTTCCTTGCATTAGAGTCAAAGGAAGGGAAAGCCCACCTACTTTTTTTTAAAAAACTCAACTTCTCACATACTTTGCAAAGAAATTTGTCTCTACCTGAAAAATATATCATAGACACAGTTAAATCTGTAGTTTGCCCTGTCAGGTACTGCTGTCAATCTTAGGTGGGTAATTAACCATGCTAATGTCAGGAACACAGCAGCTGATATATAAAAAGACAGAAAGCTATGGAATTGTTTCCACTGTTTTATTACAGAGGGGAGGAGAACTTAACACTCCCCTTTCATAGAAAAACAAAGCAATTAGATCAGTCAGGTTTAAAGGCAATTGTCAACTCTTCTGACAAATTTACATAAGCAGCAACACAGTGTTGAAATTCTAAGCTTTAAATGTTATTAATAATAGTTTGTGTTAAGATAACTTGAGTAGTAGCAAACATTTCTGTGACATTTAGAGAAAAGTCAGTAAATATTTTTTCTTCTAAAGTATAAATGCATTTACCATTTTCAAGTCCCTCCCCCCACCCCCAGGCCAGAACTGCAGAAAGAGAGTCAGGTGGCAATCCTATCAATTAGGTGCACTGATACTGTTCATAAAAAGAACTTTTATGCTTTGTGTGACATCATCCCAGAGGGGGATGCATATCTGTTGTATGCAGATCCATTGCAAGAGATTCCCACTGACTGAGTCAGTCCTTGCATTATCAGAGAGCAACCGTAATATACAGCTGAATTTACTTTAACATACATTTACTATGTGCCCTTGCATTAAGAACACTAAGAAAAGGAAATCAGAAGTAGTAACTGTGTTTAAATGCACACACACACACATACACACACACTGTGTGTGTGTGTGTGTGTGTGTGTGTGTGTGTGTGTGTGTGTGTGTGTGTGCGTGTGTGCGCACGTGCGTGCAATACCTATGCATACAATTATTTATAATAAACAGCATAGTACAGTTAAGCATTATTAATGTATACAAAATGTTATAAATATCTTTTTCAATTTTTATTCCTACCCCTATCCCTACTCCTGTAACCTATGCCTCCAAATCTAGTTACTACTCTTTCTTTGAAATATGAGGATAAAATATATGTTCTTTTCCCTTAACTGAGACTTCCTCATACCTTCTAGTGTGTTTTGTATAATTGTGTAGTATAATTTTTACTAAAATTGTTATAGTTTATAAATTTATTATTATAACTGTTCTTTAGACCAATGCTACCTCTGTATTGTGATTCTTTATGTTTCTATGTATTGTTAACTTTGTCACTGTTCTTGCTTGGAGCTATTCTCCCCGGGCCTCTACTGAAAATGGACATATATCCAGCTAGACTAGCCCGGTCAACAAATGTAAAATAAAATAAATAAATAAATAATAAAATGTTGCTCAATGATTTACTTGGTCACTGTCACACATTGGCTATGTGTTCCACATACAATCTTGGTCAATGTCTGTCAGTATTTTTTTATTTGTATTGATAAGTGCATTTAATAATTGTTATTATCTTTGCCAGTGTAGCTTATGTTGTGGCTGAAAAGGGTCCTGGGACCAGTTCAATTTCCTGGTTACCAAAATATAAATAAATACGAAATAGAAAAAAGGAGGAGAAACATAACAGAAATAATTGAGGAACTAGTAAAGCACATTTTAAGTCTTGGTTACCAAAGTATAAATAAATACAAAACAGAAAAAAGGAGGGGGAACATGATAGAAATAATTGAGGAACTAGTAAAGCACATTTTAAGTCTGCATCATTCATGAGAGAGAAAATTCCTCCCAATGAAGGCATTGGGAAGTAGCAGACAAAAGTTTAGAGTCCTACTACTTGCCAGTTGTAAATGTACAAGGATTATTTACTGCAGTGAGAGTTTTCAAACCTCAGCTTGAGAGTATGGGGGAGGATTTATCAAGTTTGTTAGGACTACAAAAGACTCCTCTTACAAAAAACTGCTTTTATCTGCTTTCTTTTGCTGCAAGTAGCTGACAGCTATTTATTGCATAGAACAAGCTCTGGCAGACAGATAAATGAGGCTCAGTCAGGTAAATAGAGAAGCAGCTCTTTAACAGAAGGTGTGTTTAGATGATAGTGCTTCACAGTCCTGCCATTATATTTTAATGGCATGAGAAAACAGCACCGCTTCCTTATGTCTGGCATGAGTCATATAAAGAGGACTAGAAATGTATTCTGGGAAGAAGGAAGAAAAGCAAGAAAATATGATCGCATTACCAAGGCAGGCCCCATCATCCACCATTTTGAGAAAAACATATTAAAATTGTTAAATAAGCACTTGGAGTGATTGTGAGGCATTAAAATAGCTCAAAAACAGAAATACAATGAAAAAAATATGTTTTTGGAATTCCAAGGTGGAGTTTTCCTTTAAATGTGCTCAGTTTGGGTTCATCTTTTATTCCAGCAACATTGGCAAGCCTTTGTGATGTTGTTTTAAGTCTACGAATGTTTGCGAGAGAGGTTATGGTTAAAATTTTATTTTAGAATGACACAGGTGACCCTATGCCTTACAAGAGACCAAGTTCATTTAATCCTCTCTTGCACTCAACTTTAGAGGCTTTTGTTCAGATGTGTGAACAAGATTTACAGGAGTTGCTTTCTAGCAAGAGAGGTAAGCGCTTTTATAATTTAACTAAGGAACAGCATGCATCTCTGGCTGAGCTGGAGTCAAACAACACTATATATATATATATATATATATATATATATCAGACCAGCACATAAGGGAGGTGCGCTGGTCGATATGGATATTAGTTTTTATACTGATTGTATGCAGAAGCATCTATCAGATGAGTTAACTTATTGTCATATTGAACAATTTAAATTAGCATCTGTTATTGAGAAAGTACATTTGGATTTGTATGATTTGCTAATGACTGGATCGGTCACCTACAATCTTTGTAACTTTTTTATGGTTGAGAAACCAACAGTACCTATAATTTCAAAATTAACCTGGAACTCTGAGGAAGGGAGAGAAAATTTAGTTATAATGGAGTTAGTCTTAGTAGATGTCCAAAAGGGCTGAACAATGATTAACCCAACCTATGAACCCAAGAACCTATGAATGACTACTTTCTGGTGCAAAGTATGGCTTACCCTGCAAAGTGATTCAAGATGGGCACATACTTTTTAACTGTGCCTGTGTTTCGTTGTAAGAATTTGAATTGATCATGTGTTATAACACTTCAGTATTTAGTGGACTGTTCGGTTTCTCTTACTATCCCATTTAAGAGAAAGATTTCAGATGTAGTTTGGGAATGATTTTGCTATTCCCTGGGTGAAAATAGCATATATTTCATTGTGATAGTATAGATGAATGTGGAGTCACTTGAATACTGAAAAATCTTACAAGTTAGACTGGTGATTCCACATAACATGAACATAAATTTTAAATAATAGTGGTGGTAGTACAAAGACCTTTGGGATCCCTTGAGGTTAAGATAAAGGTCGCAAAAATGAGGTGCCCCTTACAAATGTCAGTGCAAAAGGGCTGCAGATTACAACAGAAGATCCAGAAGAGGGAAGAGTGTTTTAGTGATGGTTGAGTTGTGCAAAGTCATCTGAAGGTAGATCAAATGTTAGTAGAGACATTGCAAATGAGGAAATGTGAAATAGAGTCGTCATTATATGGACACTGAAAGGTTAAACAGTGAAGCAGAAGATATACAACTAAAACCTAAGACTGGAGCAAGCAGGTCATATAAGATGTAGGTCTAGATGGTTTTAGAATGGCAGCCAAGTAAAACAGCATGGAAAACAGTACTGTAGCCAGCCATGACATACTATTGCTCCACAAGAACTGATGAGACATTACATGGTTGTGTGTTTAGTTATCCAGAAGTTGTCATAAAGGATTGCAACATCTTCATTTGCAATTGAACTGAATACAGAAAGTTTTGTACAAGCGTGAACCTTTATGGTGAGGTGTTCACCAGTGCATTGCGCATTGGCTGCACACTCAGATGCTGTTTCACACTATGGTTATCCTAGTTGAATACAATCATTTGGAGACCTTCCTTCTTATCGATATACTACTTCCTCCTCAGTGATTTTGGATCCCTTGACAGCGTGCATGATGAATATCACTAACATTATTTACATCATTCTGCACCTCCTATGGGGTATGGAGCAAAGTGGCTATGGACATGCACTTTCTTCCCAGAAATTAGGCACAAGATGGTTTCATGACTCCACCCTGTTCTGAGTTTCAGGATGTTCAATGTATAGGAAAGTGAATGAGCTCCTGAGATCCATAGGGTATGGAAGGGGAGCATCCGCTGCCTGTCACCCCTTGTGCCCTCTTTTCTCATCTTACCATGCAATTAAGTTAATCCATAAAACTGTAGGATAAGCTGAGGAATTTGTGCAAAGTTTGTGTTGATCTAATCAAATGCCCCCAAAAAGTCACTGGATAGCAATAAGCTAAGGGCCAGCAGTATTTTCCTTTCAATAACAAAGCATGTCTGTGTTCAGTAAGTTGCTGCAAGGAGTGATTGCTGTATTTGTCACAATTATATTTGTGAGATGTGTAAGTGACACTAAATAAGACATACAGCTGAGAAGGCATGCTTTATGTTTATGACAAATGTATACTCATGTCAGTTACAAAATCCTTTAGCTGCTGGATATTTCCTCACTATCTATAGGCTCTAATTGGATTTCAAGCAACATGACTTATCCTTTGCTGGTTTCAGTAGACATCAGCCACCACTACAAGTAGTCACACATTTTAGTTACTACTGATATTGACATAGCCATAAATCAGGCAGGGTTGTTTGTTTTTACCTCCAGTTTGGAATGTTCCTCCCATGATACACATTACAACTTGTTGCACGTCCTGCAAGTTGTTGGCTGCAGTCAACAGAAGCACTGGCACTTTGTCAAATTTATCTTGCTGTCCCAGAAGAGGAATTACCTTTCTGTAATTGGGGCCCATTCCAGACTGAAGGCATTGCTTGTCCACAGAGTATCATGGAGGTGGGTGCCTTTTTCCTCTCCTTGTCCTGGATATGACTTATACCTTAAACTTAAGAGATAACAGTGCCTCTACCACTTCCTGCGGGGACATCCAACAGTGTCTCTTGCACTACCTTGCAGGGTATATCTGTTGCATTTAATCTTCTCTTATGACTTCTGCATTGCATTGGACACTGCAGGGTTTGCATTGTCAGGGGCATCATCCTGTCTGCTTGGCTTAAACAATTCTCTTTAGGCCATGTACATTGTGATCATCTAGCGTCTGACTTCCTAACATTTTTGTGAATGCAACACTAGTATTAATCATCTATTGTTTTACTTTGTAACATTATTTTAAATACAAATCTACTATTGATCATCAATTAGCTCATTTTCTAACATTCTTGTGAATGCAATACTAGTATGGCTTTGCATTTATCATCTTTTCCTCATAACAGGTGCATGCTTCTCTGACAAAATTGTTTTCCCCTTATTTAGATAGAAGTGTATACCTCAACATTTTGTCTAAGTGGCAGGATAAACTTTCTGTTCATGTGCCATGATCTACTTAGGTATCATGTGTTTGTGGTGAATGCATTGACACAAGTACCTGCCTTTATGTTTTATTTAATTTTTTTTGCCTTTTTAACGGGAAAAGTCCAACCGGGCAATGCTAGCCTCTCTTCAGCAAGACCCGAGAAAAAAAGTTACAATAAAATCATAAAAGTCCCTCAATAACACTCTCATTGAAGTGGAAACAAGCACAAAACTCTTAGGTGTCACAGATGATCAAGTTAAGCTTGACCTACATTTTAATAACTGTATTCAGAAGACTCGCCTAAAACTTGGCCTCCTGTATAAAAATAAAAAGTTTCTCACTAATAAATCAAAAGTTCATAGGTTCATAGGTAGGTACTAGGCTATCGGCCCTAGGTCCCATACAAGCCTAGCCAAAAAATGTACCCCGGCTTTCGCCACCCAAGAAAATTATTTTCCTGTGCCCCTGTCGAGCAGAGCCACAGAAGTGATCCCCGGGGTGAATTTCCCATTTCCCATCCAATCATCAAGATTTTTCTTGAAGAGTGCTAATAAGGAGCTCTGTTTGACATAGATAGGTAGTCTGTTCCAGAGTATGGGAAGTCTCTGGGACAGGAATCTATCCCTCCAGCATGTTCTGTTTATTGTGGTGACAAGGTTAAGGTCCCTAGAGTGTGTAGCTCGGAGGGATTGGGATTTCTTTAAGTGGAGCATGTCCAACAGCTCTGGGTTTGACATAGCTTTGTATGTTAGGCAGAGATCGTCCCTGAGTAGGCGATATGTGATGGAGTAAAGCTGTAGTTTTTTGAGAAGGTCTGCATAGGGCATCTGTTTGAGGCCAGTAATCCTCTTTGTGAGGTATTTCTGTGGTCTTTCCAGTTGTTGTAGATGTCTTGTGAGGTACATACCAAAAGGGGCGTTGTACTCTATAATGGGTCTAATGAGTGATGAGTAGAGGGGAACAATGACCTATTTTTTTCTGGATGAGAATCCTTTTGTGATGAGATGAACCACGTAGAAGGATTTCCTGACCATTGTGGCAATGTGATTATCAAAGGAGAGACTACTGTCCACCTGTGTCCCAAGGTCTCATCACATTTTCGGCATTAAGTAGACTACCAGCTATGTGGTAGTTCATGGGTACAGAGTTTTTGCCAAAGGGGATGACAATACACTTTTTGGCATTGAGCTTCAGGCCATGGCTTTGACACCAGGTATCTGTCTCAGTGAGGCCCTTTTGTAGTTTGTCCACATTGTTAGGAGTTTCGATTATGGCTCCTAGTTTGCAGTCATCTGCAAACTTTGTTAGCCAAAGACCTTCTGTGTTGGCCTGCACTTCAGAGAAGTAGATACCAAACAGGAGAGGACCCAGGACTGAACCCTGTGGTACTCCACTTGTCACTGGTCTGATGTCGGATTTGGAATCCGCTACTTTCACAGTGTGGGTTCTGTCCGTGAGCCAGTTGGCAACCCATCTTCTGACATAGGGATTTATACCTAGTTTAGTGAGCTTATCTATAATTCCAGTAATCCTCTTTCATGTTTACCTCCTACCCAGTCTAATGTATAGCTCTCAAATCCTGACAACTCCTCTCTCCTTACTAAACTTGAATCAGCATATAACAAAGTAGCTAGATTTGCTTCAAACCAAATATATAAATCACTCCACTGCCTTTCACTAAAATACTTAAACTGGCTAGAATTACCTCAGCAGCTTCTCCTCTCTCAGCTTCTGATTATTCACCCCATACCGTACCAGCCTTCCTACTGCTCCAGCTTATCTCTGCTTAGCTATCATTATTCTCCCACCAGATCTCTACATATCTCAGACCAAAACCATCTTCAGATCTATAAACCCAAATCCAAAATGGATAGCAACCACTATGGTTACCACTCTACCATTTCTTGGAACAGGCTTCCATTACAAATTAGGTCCCTCAATCAACTTAAACAATTCAAAACAGCTACCAAAGAATATTTAAAAAGTCACAGGTCCTGTCAGTGTTCCCACCCTGCTTAATTATTCTCTACAATCCCTAAAACAGTACTCATTCCACCTACTATGCCATCTTAGCCTAACTATCCACCACTACTTTCATACCTCTCTGCTACTTTAAGTCCTCTTTATCTCTCTTCTTTCTTTCTTCTTATCATGAACAGTAATCTCCTAATATGTCTATTGAAACTACATATCTATCATCTCTCCCTGTGTCATAGTATACATTAATAGGAATTACATGTGGATTTTTTTCTCTTTATTTATCATAATTGTATTACTTTGTTACACTGCTTTATTTATTGATATGTACTGTAAATATTTAAAATTTCTTTAAAATGGTTATTCTTACTGTAACATTTCTGGAGCTTTTCTCCCTGGGCCTCCACTGAAAAAGGGCTATTCCAGCTCAGTTAGACAATCCCAGTCAACAAATGTAAAATAATAAAAATAATTAAATAATAAAACACACACACACACACACACACACACACACACACACACACACACATATATATATATACACACACAGACATGTATGTCTATATGGCTCTATTCTGTATGACTGAACATGCTTAATGTCAAAGTGAAAACATCGACAAAATATATTCAAACATACAGAATACTGGACACAATAAATAACAAAGTACAAAATAGTGAGAAAGGAAAGCAACTTCCTGTCCTGTTATTAGTACTAACCCCCTCATAACACTAGCCTCAGATTCATCTGAATACTGATAGTGTTACTGAAAGGCTTTTATTAAGGTAAGGTGTACGGTTAGGGTTGGGAGAAGGGGCACCATCTTTGTAATGGGTGCTAACTCTAACCCTAATGCTGCTCCTTCCCCCAACCCTAATTTGCCTTACCTTAATAAATGCCTTCCTGTAATACTGCCACTTCACGACACACTCACACACAAAAACGCACATGCACATACTAAAATACTGCATGTATCCACTTACCTAACCCTGACCCTAACCCTAAAATACACTCACTCACATACAAACATACAACACCAATCCTTCGCCTATCCAGGACCCTAACCCTAACTCGAAAACACACACAAATAGTCTTACCTATTCAACTCCACTAACCTATCTCAACAAAACATACAAGTACTATCGACATTTGCATCCCAGAGCTATCCATATCTTTGACATTATACAACACTCCCTGTACTTGTCAACAAAACATACATTAGACAGAAATCAGCAATAGAACAGCACAAAACAGAAATGGCATTTGGAAAGCATGTACAGGTGGTACTAGAAGTTCTGTTTCCAGTAAAATGTTTATACAATTTAAATAAGTAATAGTACAGTGTATAGCAGGCAGTATTTGGACAGCATGTGCAATGACATTGTTGCATAGCATTAGTAAAACAGCTTCCAGACAAGTGTAGCATGATTAGAGTGGCATTATTATTAAATTGTGCTGTATTATGCAGAAAAATATGCAGGGTAGTGTAAATTGTGTATGCTGATTGGAGTAAGAGAGGAACAGTGTGAATGAAATCATACTTTCATAGTGATAAAGTATGTATCCAGTAGTCAGATCAATGAGAAGCTACAGACATGGGTATAACGTGGCACTGAGAGAATGCATTTGCTAAAGATAATAGTTAGGCAGACTAGCCAGAAGTACATGAGCAAAGCATGTGTTTCAAAAATGTTGTTTTAGAAGGGATTTGCTGTATGCCTACAAACTGCTGTATCCTACATTGGTTCCCTGATTAATAATTTGCACTGCACTTTGATAACATCTCCATATTTATTTCACTTAAAGTAGTACATGGATATTTACACATGTCTGTGTTGTACCAATACAGTGTTTTGCTTTGATGGATTGTTTACTATCAAAATGTAGAAGTGCAGTTAGGTGAACATGGGAATGCCAAATGTGTGCTGGTTGATTTCCGTATTGCTGAACTGGATTTCTACAAATGTCCTTTAGTGAACGCCACTGTGCATTCATTCATATGAGGTTGACATTATGAATAGAGATTGCAGTACAGTGTGGATCAAGAAATTTACCTTTTTCCTAACTGTAGTGTGATCTCAGAATTTGGGGTGCAGGAGGGCTTGCTGCCCTGCAAAAATGTGAATTAAAGTGATGTGCAGTACTTAACTTCATATGTTTGTACTGCTAGGATGCAGGCAGGTAAGTGTCAGCAGGTAAACTTTCAGAAATGTCGAAGCTGTTGGTTTAATCATTTTGAATTGACGTGTTTTTGACATGTTTTCCTAATTAGTATTCAGGAATTCTGAACTTTTTTCTGTGTTGTTTACAAAATGTGTCTTGACATTCGAGATTTTGATAGTAAACCGCTTACCTCTGGTAATTCTAATAAATAGCTAAGAAGTAAAATTGTTCCATTTAACAACAAATTAAAGTTATTTCCTTTATTCATGAATTTTAAGTACCACAGGGGTGGTCTCTATGCTTTTTTTAGTTTGTTGTATGTTTGATGATATGTGTCTATGTAGCTTTATAGCTGATTGTGAAAGACAGTTTCGGTAATTCTCCCAAAGTGAAATAGCAATTTAGGTTTCTAGTTTGTCTATCTCTCATGTAATGAAATAATATAATTGTTTCTTTCTGTGACACCCCTGCACTGGCCCAGTAATCAAGGAGCCTCAATCCTTACCACTGGCAACAGCTAGGGGACGTCAAAATGGAAGGATGACAAGTACACACACAGTAAAGTGCAGTTTCCCTTAAAATCACACAGAGATCACAGTCAGTCTGGGGCTGGTTTCTCCCTCTTTCACCAGATCCCCAATACGACTCCCCACTGGCACACCTATAGGGTTAAGATCTCAGCTGAGGGGCCAAGCCAAGACCTCCAGCATCCTCTCTGTCAAACCAGTGCTTCGTGTCCCTGCCCAAGTAGCTGACACCCACACACACCCATACACACACACACACACACACACACACACACACACACACACACACACACACACACACACACACACACACACACACACACACACACACACACACACACTTTGAGATTTGGTTTACATACAAACACACACACACAGACACACACACACACACACACACACACACACACACACACACACACACACACACACACACACAGATGGGGAAGGCTGGCATAGGTTTACTAGCTATGCTCCCTTCTGCCCAGACTATAAGGTAGTTTCCACCAACCCCTACTTGTCAGCTACTATAAGGCCCTTACAGAGGGTGTCCATTCCTACTGTGCAATGTACTATTATCCAAATGGTAGTCTGACCAAGACTTGCAAGGCTATTTAGGAGTGGCCTGTACAGTGTCACCAAATATATCTGCAAGTACTGTAAGAGCTTAAATATGTCTCACAAATATCAGCCACAAAGATAGGTTTAAATATATTTAATAATAAATAATAAAAGAACAAGACAATAATCAACACAGTAATTTCAGAGTTCAAAATCACAGGAAATATTTTAAAGCAAGATTGCAGGACAGTCTCAAATAAATACAGAAAACATCTAAACTAATCTTTACTATATTCCTATCTATATCTAAAAGAGATACTATACCCTAACTATTACTTACAGCAAGCAAGTGCAGATGTTGATGATGAGTGGATGGTCTTGCTAGGTCCAAGACAAACTACAAAATGCACAGTCTCTCTCTGAGAGATTTCTTAAATTAATATTAAATATTACTGCTGGGTTAGCTTGGATGGCATCACTTTTTGTCACCTGACTTCAGTTCCCAAGCTAAAACAGAAACTAACAGAATTTAACATTTCTGTGTTAAAATTCATATATCTCAGATGTTTGCAGATCTTGGAAGTTGTAAAACAATAAAACACTTTTTACATTTTAAACCTAGTAATTACTTCTCTTTCAAGATGATACGAAAACTTCTAGCTCTAGACATTGTGTCTGCTATGATGAAACTAAGAGGGAACTTTTATAGCACAAAGCAATCTACTTTCAACTTATTTTCTGCTCTAAGTCAGCAGGGCATGCCGTGGTTACATTTTAGCTCAGTACATAACATACAGTTCTGTACAAATCATATCAATATTCACAAATGACATAGAATTATTTACAAAACTCCAGATGGCTGCGCTGGCAGCATGACACTTCCTGCTTTGGTGACACTGATCAGTCATGTGGGGCTTGAGTGATAATTTTTGCATTAAGAATGCAAGGTGTATCTGCTTCTGACTTGAAAAAGATAGATACAGTATTGCTGGATGTAGGAGTTTACTTTAATTTTTAGTATATAGAGATGTGGAATGAATCTACAGTGAACTGCCCCTACCATAAACTATATAAAACAGCTAAAAGAAAAAATTTATAGCAAGTACCCTAAGAAAATTTGAAGATGAGTAAATGACACAGTAGCAATTGTAAAGCACAAAAGAATACACCAAAAAAAAATTACAAAGTGAATAAAGTAGGTAGCCCAGATAAAATGTCTGAATTGGAATCTGTAACTGATGCAGTACCAGAGTACATCATTAGTGTCACTGCTTCACAGCACAAGGCTGTCCAGCTCAGGTCCTGCCTGAGACATCTTCGATGTAGAACCTACATGGTCTCCTTGTGTCTATATGGGATTTCAGTGAGTGCTGCAGTTTCCTCCTACATCCTGGAGAACTTTGCTGGTAAATCCTTAAACTGCACGTGCTCGCACAAGCTTGTGTGTCTATATGGGATTTCACTTGAGTTCTGCAGTTTCCTCCTACAACCTGGAGAACTTTACTGGTAAACCCCTAAACTGTACATGCTCACACACACTTGTGTGTTTATATAGGATTTCACAGAGTGCTGCAGTTTCCTGCTACATCCTGGAGAACTTTACTGGTAAACCCCTAAACTGTACATGCTCACACATGCATATGTGTCTGTGTCTGTGTATGTTTATACATCTATCCTGCAATGGGCTATCCTCCTGTCTAAGATTTGTCCTTTGTCTTATACCCATTAAGCACTGGAGATAGGCTTCAGCTTCCCATGACCTCGAATAGGATAAAACAGATATTTGAAATGAAAGGATGATGAGTGAGATGCAAGCTATTCAGCATCTGGAAATGTATAATCTGACAACAAATAATTCCAGTAACATGTGACTCATTCCAGAGGTGTCAGTACTCAGAATAAAACTAGAAACAGATACTTTATCTGCAGTATGTACTACTTCTGTAGCTAGCTGTGAGTATGAAAAGTTATTTTTGCATACACCATTAATAAAAGTAAATGTCTGTTTAAAACTTCTAGTGACAGATTTAAGTCTTAAAGTTTTGATCAGGGTCTTAGCAGCATTTCAAGATTTGATATGACCACTAGATTTATATGTGTGTGGTCATCTCTGAGCATGTAGCCCAGGCCGGTATGACCCTGACCTTGAGTAGCATCTTACCCTCACCAAGAATGATGCCACAATATGAAGACAAGATGATCAATTTCAACAATTGGCTTAAGTACTGGTGTCATTCAAAGGGGATCCAATGCCTGCAGCCTGGGATGATATGCTCGACAAGCCATGACGCTTCGCTAGGGACGGCTTGCACCTGTCACCCCTGGGCTTTCGGATATTGGCAAAGGCTCTTGCTACACCCATAGTGCCTTTTTTAGGCAAGGCTCAAAAGACAAACCCACCTCCATAGGTATCACAAGAGATAAGAAACTAAGAGTAATGCTACTCAACGCCAGAAGTCTAAACCTCAAGATGCACGCACTCGAAACTCTCCTTAGCATGGAGAACATCGATATCTGTGCAGTAACAGAAACCTGGTTCAGGGCTCCCAAGAGCACCCCAGCACTACCAGGTTATACCTCATACCATGCTTTTCGGCCCCAAAACTTGGACCAAACCACAAAAGGAGGGGTAGTATCGATATTCATCAAAGATACCCACACCTCCAGGTTGGTGGCAAAGCACAAAGCATCAGAGACTATCCATGTGCAACTAACAGTGGGTAAAACTGCCTTCCAGTTTATAGCCTGCTACAGACCACCCTCCCAAACCCAGGAACCCCACTCGGCCTTCCTGAGAACACTGGAAAATATGAAGGTCTCTCCAAACACCATTATATTGGGCGACTTCAACTACCCAAACATAGACTGGGAGCATTACTCTAGCTCCAACACCCTAGCCCAAAGGTTCCTAGAATTCATAAACTCAAATGCTATGGAACAACTTGTCACCACTCCCACAAGAGGGGAAAACATACTGGACCTGATCATCACCAACATGGGGACTCTATGCTCCAGACCAAAAGTGTATCCCTCACTGGTAAGATCAGACCATAAACTGATCTCACTGGATATTCACATCCCGACCCCACCCCCTGCCCAGAAAACCACAGTGAAAACCTTCTCTAAAGCAAATTTCACACTCCTCAAAACCAAGGTGTAATCCTTCAAAGCCCCCAGGCCTGTGGAAAATACGGCCCAGACCGCAGAATCCTTTATAAATGCATTCTATGAACACCTTCAGGAATGCATGGATCATGCAATCCCAAATAAAACCAAGACCCAATCCTCCAAAGGCAGACATCCTGTCTGGTGGACCCCAGCCATAAACAAACTATACAATAGAAGGAGGAAGCTACTACATGATAGAGCAAAATCCCAAAAAGGGAAGGCATCTCTGATCAGTATTAGCAAAAAACTAAGGGCACTCATAAAATCATCTAAGGCCAGCTTCGACAGAAAAATTGCATAGGACACTAAGGATAATCACAAGGCTTTCTTTAGTTATGTTAGGAACCTGGGTGGGAATTCCCAGATATGCTCAGAATTAGTCCAAAATGACAAAAAATACACTGAACCCACAGACATTGCCAACATCCTAGCTGACAGGTTCAGTGCAAACTTCTCCCCCGCCTCCCCACCAAAAGGGCAAATATCTATCCCAGCAGAGTGCTGCCCCCCTGACATCTCAGATGCTCAGGTAAGAGCCGCCCTCTCCAAAGCAAAAAACACAGCATCAATGGAACCAGACGGTGTCCAGGGCTGCGTCCTACATGAACTCCAAGAAGAGCTAAACCCAAACATAAAACTACAGGATATGTACCCAAAGAGTGGCGTACAGCAACAGTGGTCCCTCTCCACAAAGGTGGTGCCTCAACAGACCCTGGAAACTATCGCCCCATAAGCCTGACTAGCTTGGTCTGCAAAGCTATGGAAAGGATCATCATGGACCTCATAAATAAAGATATTGGGGACCTACAGACACTGGATCCTACCCAGTTCAGCTTTGTTAAGGGCAGATCCTGCCTCTTAAACCTGGTCGACTTCTTTGAAACAGTCACCAAGGCCATTGGCGAAGGGAAGGTGGTCCACACAGCCTACCTGGACCTCACAAAAGCCTTTGATACAATACCCCACTCGGGCATTATAGATAAGCTCTCCAGCTTAAATATAAACCCCTGTGTCACTAGATGGGTTGCAAACTGGCTCATGGACAGAACCCACATGGTTAGAATTGCTGGAGCCATGTCAGACTCCAAACCAGTTACAAGTGGCGTCCACAAGGCTCAGTCCTGGGACCTCTCTTGTTCGGTATATATTTCTCAGAGGTACAGGCCAACACAGAAGGACTGTGGCTGACCAAGTTCGCAGATGACTGCAAACTGGGCACCATAATCGACTCTCCAGCCGACACAAGCATCCTCCAAAAGGGCCTCATAGAAACAGACAACTGGTGCCAGAGCCATGGCCTCAAGCTAAATGCCAAAAAGTGTATAGTCATCCCCTTTGGCAAAAACAAAGTGCCCACAAATTACCACATAGGTGGTAATCCATTAAGTACAGAAGAAGTAATTAGGGACCTGGGGACCCAAGTTGATAGCAATCTCTCATTTGACAACCACGTGGCCAAAGTGGTTAGAAAAACATTTTATATAGCCCACCTAATCATGAAGGGATTCACATCTAGATTAGGGGAGGTCATTGTGCCTCTTTACTCATCCCTCATCAGGCCCATAATCGAGTACAATGCCCCTTTTGGGATGTACCTTACCAAACACCTGCAGCAACTGGAAAGACCCCAAAAGTACCTCACCAAGAGGATCAAAGGGCTCAAACAGATGTCATATGCTGCCCGGTTAAAGAAACTCCAGCTCTACTCAGTGGCATACCACCTGCTCAGAGGCGACCTGAATCTGACGTATAAAGCCATGTCCAACCCAGAATTAAGGGACATGCTGCACTTCAAAAAATCCAAATCCCATCGAGCTACACACTCGAGAGACTTGAACCTCAGCACTGAAATAAATAGGACATGCTGGAGGGACAGATTCATAACCCAGAGGCTCCCTTCACTCTGGAATAAAATCCCAGTCCAGGTTAGGCAGAGTCCCTCATTGACTCTCTTCAAGAGGAATCTTGATGAGTGGATGGGAGATCGTAGGTTTACCCCGGGTATCACTTCTGTGTCACTGTTAGACAGAGGCACAGTATACTAACCTCGAAAAAGGGCATAGCAAAATTAATTTAAAATGGGTGGCGAAAGCCAAACATACTCTGGCTAGGCTTATAAATGCCCTAGGGCAGATAGCCTAGTATGAACCTATGAACCTATGTATTAATATCATTATTTCATTAGAGACTTAACAGCTTGAAGCATGTTTGGGTTTTATAAACAGCACCCCAATATGACATTGCAAGGGCCCCCATAACTGAATGCTGCCCTTTTCCGAACATACACAGCAAAATGCTACTAGTGATCAAGGCAGACAAAAAGAACGTAAGTTTCAGATCGGTGCAAATTCATCTTAATGTTGTAAATGAAATAGTTATTGTACAGAACATGTGGTTCTTAACACAAGGGTGTGCAAGCAACAAAATACAATACAGAATGGGGAGAACATATCCATTCCTGAAAGCATGGTGAAATGGAGTTTGCGCCAAGGGTTTGCTGAAGCATTGCCATGAAACCTTTACAAATCTCTGAATGATCGCAGAAGATACAGCTGCATGTGAACTGATGGAAGTCTGTGAACAATTTTAATCAAATGTAGCAACAATTATGCTATTCTATTGCAAGGATTATTAAACATAATAAAGGAATATATCAAAATTGCTCCAATATCAACATTGCTTCAAAGTATTCAGTTAAAACTATATGTTGTGATATTCAGATTAAAAAAGGTAATCTCCATATCCTGTAGGGAGAGGTTTAGAAACTAATGATAACCTCTCAACAAATTATACATATTTCAGTGTTGTGACTAATGGATAACAAGAAATTTTAAATGCCAGTACATGCGATTACTACTAGCAATACTCGAAAGTTGATAGATAATCAGCCACTACAGTAACCAAAGATGAAAATATGACCATACAACTCAAAATAGCTGGAAGGATAACTATACCATCCACCTTAGACAGGTGGAAGACTCCAACAATGGTGCTCTCCACAGATGCATGGATTAGGATGGCTGTTGATGGTAGCAGATGGGCAATAACTCCAATGGATAACAGCAAAGGGGCCTCCATACATATGATGGAAAGTCTAAAAGTCTTAGTGGTATTTTCTGAAAGGCTGACAATTCTAATTTAATAAGTCCAGATGATTGTCATAGCAGCTTTACAGTACCCTGGAGAGGGAACAGTACCTTGTCAAGGATTTTTCCAGATGAACATATACAGACCATTAGATAAAATCAGAGATGTTACTTTAGCAATTGACATTAAAGTGGGTCTGGATGTGCTGCAGACATACTGAACTAAGTTTCAGAAATGCATTTTGCAAGACCTTGGCAGGAGAGAAAGACAGAAAAAGCAGTTTTACTTGAATGCATAACAATGTTATTTCATATTGATGCCTTAAAGTGTTATCAGTGTCCACTTATTGAACATTAATATATGTATTCATTTCCAAATATAGTTCGTTTGAGAGGCAGTTACTATAACTGAAGATGCTTGAAATGCCCCTGTTTTTCCAGCATCTATCTAGGTTATGGAGCGCATCTCACAGGCAATGTGTAGAGTCCACACTCTTTCCTGAGCAGGAATAAGACATAACCCAGGACCTGGAATATAATTATATACCTGGACCTGAGATAATTTACATAGGAAATCAGTAGCTATTTCTATGTTTTAGATATTTAGTTGAATATGGATACTGTAACTATGGCTTTATAATCCAGTATCTACAGAAAACCTGAGTTTGTCAATATATCCCTGCACACAAGTAATGGGCATCCAAGATATATCAAAAAGTGTTATAAGAGGACAATCAATCACAGTATCTAAGTTAACAAGTGATAAATAGTGTTTGAAAGTGAGCTGTAAACATTTCAAAATATATTTGTGAATCCGGGATATGACTATCCAAAACATCTTTGTAAATGTTAATATTTCTAGAGATAAAATGGCCCCCAATTTTGTTTATAGAATCCTTTGAGGTACAGAAAAATAATCACAGCAAAAATGTAGTAAGGAAAAATTGTAATATAGCTTGTCCAATTAGGTACAGTATAGATGCAGATAATTTAAAAAGTATATTTATAAAAATAGGTGCATTATAAAAGGTAACCCAGATTTAATAAAGTCGTCAGGTTGGTACCCTACTTTCATTAATACATGAAGTGAAAATTCAAAGGACATTCTTGAATAGAAAAGAAACACGGCATCACTTGTAAAGCATAAAATTTCCGATACACATAAATGTGCTCTCTGCACAGCCTATAGAGATAGTAATGTGAATGCATACATTTTAGTTGATGGAATACATAAAAGTTATGCACCATCAGCAAGCTATACATGTTTTCCTGAAATTACTGATTACATAGCAATGTGCATGTCCTGTACTGCATTTTATGTGGAAAAACAAATATGCAAGAATGAAGGAACATATAAATACAATAAAAAATTTGAATTTAATGAATGGTCTGCATAAGCACACTTTACTTTGTGGTAATTTTAAGAAATTTGTGTTTCATTTATTTATTTTGTATTGGCTAATATTCACAAAATAATAGGGCTGGTGATTTTTTACAGCTTGTTAGAGAAAAAGAAATTGATTTGGCAGACCAAATTAATGTTAATTTTCCACCAAGTTTAAATAAGACTATACATGTTAAGCGTTTATTGAGAACAACTGAATCTTGCTGTTGATTTTCTGATTATTTTTTAATAATTATTTTGTGTATTTAGACTGACGTATTCTGAGTTTGTTTCAGTTCTGAAGAAGTCTATGAGAATAAAAGATAAAATTGCATAAATGGTAATTGCTATTTGCATGGTTTATTCAAGCATTCCTATGTACATTTATGTTATTTTTGAGGTTCATTATTTGAACATATGCAGTTCAGTACTCTGCAATTTTTATTTTTTCTGCCTGACATATTGCATGCATGAGTTGCCAAGCCCCTTCAGTGTAGAACAGTGAATATGGAAGCCAGACACATTTCTATGTTCCCCTGTATCATTACCAAATAACATAAAGGGTCCATCATCACAAGGTTCAGTAGATCATTCTCTATCAGTTCCCCAGCTTGTGGTGGAACAGAGAAAAGCTGTTTATGTCTCGGAAAGGTACCTTACTCTTGTGAAGATGGATGCCAGACTCCACTAACAAATCCATTTGAACTCTTTCCTCATTGAATGTGATTGAAGGTAGGCTGTGTAAATAGTACAACCTATATACTTTGTATTACTGCCTTTAAGGCATTTCTGAGTGTAAGATATATCTTCTATATTGTCTTGCTAACCAGTCACATGTAAGACGGCACTGTAAATGCTTTAGCCAATGTTCTTCTGTATCAGGCAGTTAATTCTTCTTATCATGCAATCAGAACCTTCCTTCTATGTCTAATCGATCACACTGTTGTTGTAGCCGAACAGTAACCAAACTGAGCTGAGCACAAGTGATACAATAGAATCTCTTTCTCCAGCATAACACCATGACTAGCAACATAAACCATGTACACATGAAAAATAACATTACAGAACATTAAAGAATGAGTGTAGCAATCTTCCGTGAACCCACTGAAGACTATGTCATCTAGTATTATAATATGCCATTGTTCCTATACTCACAGTAGCTAAATGGGTAGGATCCCAAGCTGTGTGACTAAAAGCCAACAAGAGGTTTCAGCAAATAACACTTCTTGACAGTTACACTAACAAAACTACTTCTACCATTGATACCAAATCTACTTTATATTTAAATGAAGGCACTGAGAACCATGTCACTGATTCATATAAAAGTCATTGGAAGAAGCTTTCTTAGAGAAAGCATTTACTAATGTAATTGCTGGACTTGCAGAATGGTCTCAAAGGGTCCCTGAAGTTTACCTGCAGAACAATAGGAAAATTCTGTACAACCATCAATACCCTGGAAATAGTTTCAGACTTGCTAGCTGCAAAGGAAATAAAGGACTGCTGCAACTTTCTGAAATTTTCAGTTATGACAATATATGCAAAAAATTAAGTGCCAAGAAACCATCTTATCCAGAATCTGCTGTCCAATATCCTGCAGATTATGGTATAAGGAAAGGAACTGGATCTTTTGGTCTATGGTAATGTCTGACATGATCTTTGACAAAATATTTGGCAACATCTTTGGCAAAAATAAGGGTCAGTAAAAATAACCATCATATTTTTATGGAAAAAAAGCTGAATGTTTTCAAACACTAAACAGCTTAAAGTTCTAACACCTTTTTGTAGTCAATCATTTCAGCTAGATTCTACCTGAAGTGATTGCTACCAGGACTGTTTTGTAAAAAATAAATAAATCATTTTTAATAATAACACTCAATATATTGGCTTAAACATAAGATTCATGAATGCACAAATCTAGGAGAATTGTAGATCCCACATAGGAATTATGAATTTCTCTGGATGTTTCAAATGCAATGCTCCACAGACAAATGCCTTCACTTTAGGCCTGGAAGCTCTAGCAGGGTCCCAAGAAAGTCATACAGACAAGGTAAAATAATGTGCCTTGTTGAGTAAGTAAAGATAGGATCTTAGAAAGGAACATATAGAGTGTGTGAGAAAGACATACAGAGAGAGAAAGAGATTGCAAGACCAATGCAGTTTGGAGGGGTACTAAACCACGCTCCTCACACTGATGAAAAAAAATATTCCATAAGATTTCCTAAAAAAAGAATCACTTATTTACTGAAGGACATCTAAAACCTTAAAAGAGAACATTAATCTATTAGGAAGTAAAGCCTAAAGACCTGGGCTCTGATAGGAAGTGATTCTAGTGAGAGCACCTAGGCTCTGACAGGAAGTGGTTCTAGTGACAACACCTAGGCTCTGACAGGAAGTGGTTCTAGTGACAACACCTAGGCTCTGATAGGAAGTGATTTTAGTGAGAGGACTCTGCTGTGCTACAGAAACAAAAGGTTTTCTCAAAAAGATGATGTTGAAGATACTTATTCGCCATTGCCTTGGGACAGAAGAACCAGTGGCTGTCATGGACAAAACAGTATAATTAAGATCAAGTACCCCTTTTCATTTGCTGCTTTTTGTATGTACAACTTTATGAAATAAAGGTATAAGAGCAGATATGTACATCTGTTTGTTTCCTGAGGTTTTGGAGCATAATGAGTACTATACCAGCACATGGGTAGCACAGCATTTCCTGGGCATAAAAAAGGTCCCTGATGAGCTGTTCCCAAGCAAGAGTTGGTACTTTGGATATTTAATGTGAAAATGTCAGATATTGACCAGATGAACTGCTCAGCTGAGACTGCCCATTAGCAAATTGTCCATGCTTGAAAGACAGACAGCTTACAGCTGATGATGCATATCTAGTGCTAGTCCTAATATTTGCTTGAGTAGCCTGCAAAGGTAATAAGATTTCTATCACCCTAAATGGTAAGGTACCACACTACTTGACAGTTGTCCATGTTCACCTACAAAACTCCAGGAGCTATGGATTTTGAATGGTTCACTTGTAAGAGGATTGCTAACATTTGCTTCAGATTCATATGCATCTTAGTTTGTAAAGTAAACCAAATATTTCCACCTCAGCAAGGCCCAGAGCATCTGTAGTCAAGATCCTTGTGGTCTGTGGCATCAAATAAAATCTGAGTTTAGGAGAACTGACTCCATCCACTATTTAGCTAGTTTGCCAATGTAATAATTAAGCAAAGTTTTAATTTAGAGGATCTGCCAACTGATCCCAGATATTCCACAAATAATGTTGGAACTTCCTCATATAAATTCTGGAAGTTGAACCTTTATGATGCTGATGAACATGACTTACAGTACAGAAAGGTCCTTAATATAATTTATGGGAATCCATTCATGTCAACAGGGACACTATGCTCTACAATATTTACATGGACCAAGAGAGTTACTGTTATAAAGAAAAAACAGGACTGTTACTAGAAGTGAATCTGACAGCTCTGGGACCAGGCCCACTTCTTTACATTAGCTTTTTGCCACAAAGTATCTAGAAGCAGAATTATTAAACTGAGATTGCTGAGTAACAGTTGAGCGGATGTTGCTTGAGTAAGACCATCATCCAGATTGGGATAAATGTGTATACTCCTCACCATGATGTCCACTTCAAAAGGGGCTAGACACTTACTGAACAGCCTGGAAACAGCAGATAGACCAAACAGTAGCATTGCTGCATGATCAACTTCTTCACATTGAATCCAAGGAGTTTTTTTTGTGATGCTGCAACCTAGAAACATACCATTAAGCATTTCCCAGATTCAGAGCTGCCATTCTGAGTGCTTGAAAAAGAAGGGAAAAAAATTATTGATATCTTTCTGGCAGTCATATATATTTTTTTAAATAGGATGGCTGTATGTAGGATCTCCAGGTCATAGCGTTCTTATTTGGAACCAAAACTACTCTTTTAACCCCTTTAGTCAGCTTTCATAGGGCCAGTCATTGAGTATGATGCCTCCTTTGGCTCGTATCTGTCCAGACACATGCAACAACTGGAATGCTCACAGAGATACTTTACGTAAGAGTACAAGGCCTAAACAGCAAGTCCTACAAGGACTGACTCACAACCCTATCCCTATAATCAGTATCCTACAGACTGCTAAGAGGTGATCTGTGTCTGGCTTACAATTTGGATTCAAGTTTGAGTCATCAAAGGTAATTTTGCTGAAAGGAAAAAACATGAAAACCATTCAATAAAACTACCTTAAATGAACAACTCAACAATTTTGGTTTTGGGGGGGTGGGGGGGTGGGGGGAATACCTCCCATACTTATAAATATCAACTCTGAGGTCACATAACAGTGGAGAAAAAAGCAAACTCCAATGTCAAAGTCATTTCAGTGAACAGCACTTGTTCTTTTTGCATTTGCCAAAATTATATTTGATGACACAAAGTGCTCCATACAAGGTATCCTCCAACCCAATGTTAATGGACTTACTGCACATCAGCAAGTCAAATGTCATCAGAAATACTCAGTCTAGGGATCTAAACCTCTTTTGCAATGTCATCAGAATGGTTTAGAGAGACAGGTATGTCTCACAGAGAATACTGCTACTCTGGAACAGACTCTCCATCCACATAAATTAAAGCCCATCCTTGCTCATTGGATCTATGGATGGGAAACAGAAAATTTATTACAGGACTGCCCCCGTACTACTAATGGACAGAGGCAGCTCCTAAATCCTTTATCCCATACATGGGTCTCCCTCAAATTATCTATGGTATGATCCCAGTTATCATTAGAGGTAATATATAATTATCACCCATGGAATGGGTAAGGCCAATCTCTAACCAAATAGGACAAGTTAATTTGAGCATAAAAATGGATATTGGATTAGCTTAAAATGGACCACAAGGGCAGCTAGTGTAGTATTTATCCATAAACCTATAAGACAAATCTTGAGTAGTACCCCAATCACTGATTATAAATCATACTAAAAAGCAGAAGACACCCATTGCACAACCAAGGGGATCCAGTGTCTGTCAGCCTGGGACAACATGCTACACAAGCCGTGTTGCTTCACAAGAGATGGCTTGCACCTATCACCCCTAGGCTTTCGAATACTGGTCAAGGCTCTTGCTGCCCCCATAGTGCCTTTTTTAGGCAATGCTCAAAAGTCAAACCCACCTCCGTAAACAGCACAGCAAAAAACTGAGGGTTATGCTACTCAATGCCAGGAGTTTAAATCTCAAAATGCACGCGCTCGAAGCACTCCTCAGTATGGAGAACGTTGACATCTGTGCAGTAACTGAAACCTGGTTCAAGGCTCCAGAGAGCACCCCAGCACTACCGGGCTACAACACATACCACACGTTTCAGCCATAGAACACGGACGGAAACACAAAAGGAGGGGGTGTATCCATATTCATCAAGGATACCTCCACCTCCAGGTTAGTGGCGCAGCATGATACCTCTGAGATCATACATGTGCAACTAACATCAGGCAAATCTGCAATGCAAATTGAGGCCTGCTACAGATCATCCTCCATGACCCAGGACCACCACTCTCCCTTTCTGGAGACACTGGAAAACATGAAGGTCCTGCCAAACACCCTGATATTGGGTGATTTCAATTACCCTACCATTCACTGGGAAAACTATTCGAGTACAAATTCCCAGGCCCAGCACTTCCTGGAATTCATCAACTCAAATGCCCTAGATCAGCTGGTAAACTCCCCTACCAGAGGTGAAAACATATTGGACCTGATCATCACCAACATGAGCGACAGATGTTCCACACTGGAGGTCAACCCATCACTGGTTAGATCAGACCATAAATTAATCACTCTGGATGTCCACACTCCACCACCACCCCCAACTAAGGAAACCACAGTAAAAAACGTTTCTAAAGCAAACTTCACCTTACTTAAGACAGAGGTAGTACGTTTCACAGCCCCACGCTAAAGGATAACGCTGCCCAAGATGCAGAAACCTTTACAAACGCACTCTATGAGCACCTACAAGGATGCATGGATCATGCCATCCCTAGCCAAACCAAGACTTATTCCTCTAAGAGAAGGAATCCAGTTTGGTGGACCCCTACAATAAACAGGCTATACAATAGAAGGAGGAAACTAGTTCAGAAAAAAAGCAAACCCCAAGAAGGAAAGACATCCCTGATCAGTTTCAGTAAGAAAATGAGGTCCCTCATGAAATCATCCAAGGATAACTTTGAAAGAAAAGTAGCCAAGGATTCAAAAGATAACCACAAAGCCGTCTTTAGCTATGTTAAGTGGCAACTCGCAGATATGCACTGAACTAGTGCAAAATAGCACAAAATATACTGAACCTACTGATATTGCCAACATCCTGGCAGATAGATTCAATACAAACTTCACCCCCCTCTCACCTCCAAAAGGGCCCACAACAATACCGGAAAAGTGTAGTGTCCCAAAAATCACAGACGCACAGGTGAAAACAGCCCTTTCAAAAGCCAAAAACACAGCATCAATGGGACCAGATGGTGTCCCAGGCTGCGTCTTGCACAAACTACAGAACGAACTAACCCCCCATCTAAACACACTGTTAAACCTCAGCCTCTCCACAGGCTACATGCCCATAGAATGGCACACAGCAACAGTTATTCCTCTCCACAAAGGAGGGGCTGCAACTGACTCTGGTAACTATTGCCCCATAAGCCTGACTAGCCTGCTCTACAAGGCTATGGAGCGCATCATCATGGAACTCATTAACAAAGACATTGGGAACCTCCAAACACTTGACCTGACCCAGTTAGGCTTTGTTAAGGGCAGATCATGCCTACTAAACCTGCTTGACTTCTTTCAGACAGTCACCAAGGCTGTAGACGAGGGAAAGGTAGTTCACACAGCCTACCTTGACCTCGCCAAGGATTTTGACACCATGCCCCACTCAGGTATTACAGAAAAACTTACCAGCCTGAACATAGACCCCTATGACACGAGATAGGTTGCCAACTGGCTTACAGACAGAACTCACACGGTAAGAATAGCAGGCTCCAGGTCTGACTCTAAACCAGTCACAAGTGTTGTCCCGCAAGGCTCGGTTCTGGGACCCCTACTGTTCGGCATATACTTCTCAGACATACAGGCAAACACAGGAGGACTATGGCTAACCAAGTTTGCCAATGACTGCAAACTGGGAGCCATAATTGGCTCTCTGGCTGACACGGACATCCTCCAAAAGGGCCTTATTGAGACAGACACCTAGTGTCAAAGTCATGGCCTCAAGCTAAATGCCAAAAAATGCTTGTCATCCTGTTTGTGAAAAACAAAACACCCACGAATTACCACATAGATGGCAGCCCCCTTAAAACAGAAGATGTAATAAGAGATCTGGGGACCCAGGTAGATAGTAATTTCTCCTTTGACAATCATATTACCAAAGTAGTTAGGAAATCCTTCTATGTGGCCCATGTAATTACTAAAGGGTTCGCATCTAGAAATAAAGAGGTTATAGTGCCCCTCTGCTCGTCACTCATTAGACCCATCATAGAGTACAATGCCCCATTTGGGATGTACCTCACAAGACACTTCCAACAGCTGGAAAGACCACAAAAGTACCTCACCAAGAGGATTACTGGTCTCAAACATATGTCCTATGCAGCCCGACTAAAAAAACTCCGGCTGTACTCTGTGGCATATTGCTTACTCAGAGGTGATCTCTGCCTGACTTACAAAGCCATGTCCAACTCAGAATTGATGGATATGCTCCACCTAAAGAAATCCAAGTCACTGCGAGCCATGCTCTCTAGTGAGCTAAACCTTGCCACAACAATAAATAGAACATGCTGGAGGGATAGATTCCTGTCACAGAGACTCCCCATGCTTTGGAGCAAAATTCCAAATTACATCAGGCAGAGCCCCTCACTAACACTCTTCAAGAGAAACCTTGATGAGTGGATGGGTAACAGAAAATACACCCCTGAGATCATTTCATTCTCTCTGCTTGACGGAGGATCAGTTAATTAATCAATGGGGTGTCGAAAGCTGACAGACTCTGGCTAGGCTTATAAATGCCCTCGGGCAGATAGCCTAATACCTACCTATGAACTACCTTGAATCACATTTTTCATAAATCAAGCTTTGCTTTGATTAGTGACGGCTTGGATACTCTTACAAGAGACAGAAGAAGGAGCATTGACAGAAACTGTATTTTCTGAACCTCTTCAGTCAGTAAAGCAAGATAATTTTGTACCACTTTGTTTAATAATGAAATATCCTGCTTCTGCAGAAATGGTCAGTGGAACAGGGGTAAACATATGCAAATGTAAGTGAAAGCACATGGAATAATTACTCCTGCAGTTGATGTCTGTAAGCTCTTGGATTTATATTGAAGCATTATCCTTATCAGTGGTTGAGAAAATAGCTATTTGGGAATTCATCTTACCTATAGACTTTGCCCTTCTGGGCTTTCTTGTACACTTGCTATTGGCTCTGTCCTCAGTGACTGGTTTGTATTTATTTGCTAGTAAAATGAAACAAAGCATTGACATTCATCAATCTACTAAACCTGTACTCACCCTGAAAACCACTCACACATTTTACCTATACTGCTACTGCTACTGTCTTGAGACATTGACTTTAATCCTGAAGCAAAATAGCTGAAATTTGCAAATATGAATGTGACGGCTTCTCTTTACCCCATGCCAGTAATCAAGGAGCCTCAATCCTCACCACTGATACCAGTGAGATGGTCACTAAGAACAGGAATTAAATTACATAGTATTTTAAATGCAGCTCTCTCTATCAAGCACAGTTTCCCCCAAGAGCACACAGGGAACCTGCTCCAGACCTGGGACTGGACTGTCTATCTCTGCTGATCCCAAACATGACTCACTTTGGAGCACCATGTCCCTGTTCCAAGTTGTTGACACACCCACACCTGCGTATTTGATTTTCACACACACACACACACAAATACACACACTCCTGGGAAAGGCTGGTACAGATTTACTAGTTGTACCCCTTCTGCCCAGACTATAAGGTAACCTCACTGCCACCAGTCAATCACTGCCAGGCTCTTACAAGGGTATCCAAATATACTAAGTAAAATCAATAATAGCATTAATGGCACAGTGTAACCAAAGCAGCCAGGCTTTTTGGAGTGGCCAAGGCATCACTAGAATAAGCACAAGTACTCTCAAGATTTTAAAAGTATTCTCTAAAAGACCAGCCACAATGAAAGGTATAAAAATATTTAATAATAAATAATAAAATAGAAAACATGAGAATACTAAACAGCTAAGTACAATAAACATCAAAGATTCAATCACAGGAGACATAAAAATAACACAGTTGGACAGATTCAAACAGATGCAGAAAAACACTACATAACTGAGCTCACTGTATTTCCTGGCTGTCTAAAGAATAACCATTCCCTATCTAACTTAATTAATACAGCAAGGCAAGATTAGATGCTGAGATCCTTTATTCCACAAGGCAAGGTGATAAGCTTGTAACAGACTGAACTAACTTAACTCAACTAACTGTGATAACTGTCATAGATTTTTATATCAGATTCCAAAGAAAACAAAACAAGTTGTTGTGTGAGTTCCATCTTCTCAGTTTTGGTTATGGAATGACATCAGATTTGATCACCTCACTCTGGTACAATACACACTCAGAGCTTTGCTAAGATCTGTTGCAGTATTTGAAAATAACAGAACAATTTCAAAAAGCTCTAGTCTTCCTTTCCAGAATTATTTGTTTAAATATAAAAATGTAATCAGTTGTATTAAAACTGTTGATACATTTTACCACAAGCATCTGTACAAGTCAGTGTGATAGCTAAACAACACAAAATTATTTACAAATCAGTGTGCTAGTCATTTACAAAACTCCAGCTAACTAACTATGTTGACATATGTTGCACACGCACTGCCCTATTCTCCCTGGCACAGATGGCAATACCTCAAATCATCACAATGAACATCAGTAGTATAAATAAAGTGGAAACATGGTTACAGCTGGACAACTCCTCTATCCTATCAATAAATAAGTCATAATTAAAAGATGTGTCTTATATCCCCATATATTTCTCAAAAGTATATATTATTTTACAATAATTACCCAGGTCTTATAACAGGTGGAGGAATTCTTAACTTTAGTCAATACAGGCCACAACTTCTGACTCTCCTCACAGATATTGCAACAACTACTGACACTAAGTCTAACAGGACAATCATCTAGGTTACCACTGTGGATCACAGAAAAATCCCTCCTTCCTGCACCATGCAACTACAAAACATGTTAAATAACATCTTCTCTATAGCATAACATAATAAGTTAATCATTATTGTAGGCTTCGATCATGGCTTTTTATTATCCTTAAGCAGCAGATATCACACTCTAGCCTCACATAAGAATCTAATCCATGTAGCAAACTCAGGTGCTATATACCATTTCCCAACTAACAGGCATGCACTTTTAGACATCATTCTAACAAACTTCTCAGATAAATGCCAGTCCATTTACATTTTTACCAATTCATTAAGTTACCACTGCCCTGTGATCACAGCCTGACAGCTTAAAACCCATAAACCACCACTCATCAACATATCTAAAAGATCCATTTCAGAAAGCTCAGAGGACACCCTCTTAGCTGATCTCAGTGGCATAGATTGGTCTCACCTTTATGAGGTAACATGCCCCACAGAGACACTTTCCATTTTTAACTCACAACTTAACCAGCATTCAAAACACTCTTGTTTTCATTCAAAACCAGAAGACTGAATGCCTATACATTGCCCTGGTTAACTCATCAAATTGCTGAGTTCCTAAAAAGTATTGATATATCCTGGATAGTGTGGAAACATTATCCTGAAAGAACACATAATTATTCCCATTACCTCAACTTGGGGAAATTACTGAGAATTAGCTAGGTATGACTACTGTCGAAACCTGCAGCAGACTCACCAGGTAACTCAAAACAATTTTGGAACACTGTAAAAGCCTTATCCAGCTGCATTATTTTTAACACCAAAAAAGAAATCTTTAAGGACATACCTTTAGGGACCATTCAATGGATAAAGCACAACGTGTCACATTAAACATAAACTTCTCCCACCATCTTCAAGCATGTCCATTACCCATACCTAGTGAAATTTGAAACATTTATCATATGTAGACCCATGACGTTTTTACTCAGAGTGGTATCTGAGAGTAATGCTGATGGCATGGTCCCTTTGTCACCAGTTCTTCTAACTGAATCAAAAAATTGTAGCCACCCTGCTTTTGAAGCATTTCATAACTGCCTAAGTAAAATTATTCTACATTGTATTTCAACAAAGATGGACTCTGCATCATGGTACCAGTTCAATGTTGCAAAGTTTTCTCCCTGTTTTCCAAACCATTGATGAGTACATGCACCCTGTCATTCTCACCACACCTTTCCCAATATTTTAATATCTCCTTTGACCAGGAGCTTCATACTTTATACAAAGAATCTCCAGTCTGTCACCGTCATATCATTATTGAAGTCTTCCAACTTTTATATCACTACTCTGCTGCAGTTTGCAAAACTGTCTGCAGGCACACTATAACCTGGTTAGGGCCATCTTTCTTTCATGTTGTTTCTGCTTTAAACTGTTTTTTACAGCTCTGCTTTCAGTTATCTGCAACTGAACCCTTTTTGCCTCTTTAAACGAAATGGCATTTTGTCAACTGTTGATGCCTTCATTTCATTGTTATGGCTAGCCTCACTCCCTTATTGAAATATTTACCTCAAACACTTGTAATAAATCCCTTGCATTTTTGCTGTCCTTTAATTTTTCTTATTATTTCTGGTTAGTCAAACTATTTACTTGTTTTGATTTTCAGGCATGTGGACAACTGATGCCTGATGCCATTATATCAGCCATGTCTAACTGCCCAATAACTGAATTATTAGTTCTTCTTGAAATTCTTCAGTTAAACTCACATGATCCTGCTCTTCTGTTCTGATTTTACTCCTGAAATTTCTTTCTCTCCTATAATCCCTTCTGCTATTATTACTGGCTACCTTTTAGCATAACACCAGTGTGTTTAAAATCAATGAGTGTTATTCATATGACTTTGTTACATGGTTGCTGTTATTACAGTTCTTTTCCTATATGGTACATAGTGTACCCTTTGCTGTACTGAATGTTGCAATGCTGGATATTTTTGCATCCTACTTGCCTTGCTTGCAGCTATAGAAATAAATAATTTGAATAATATTATTCTGTAATCCTGAAATCAGTATCCCTACTGTAATCCCAAGAATTTAGATGAAAATAAGACATTATACACAGATCTACAGTACAGCATTTCCTGACGGAATATTTTAAATTCACCAGAATAAAAAATACCCATTTGGAAGTTAGCATTTCAAATTATTTTTGCAAACTATTTGTGCAGCATGACAAAGCCTCTTCTTCCTACATACACTATACTAATTAAAAAAGAAAAAAAAGTCAGTGTTGGCAGCAATCCAGGGAAGGCATACACACTCTTGGAATAAAACAACCCTTTTTGCAGCATTTCAGCTTCTGATTTAGCAACCGATACTTTTCAGTAAACTAGTATGTGATGCAGGGCAGTATTAGTTATATTAGGGCAGGATTCACAGACATCATAAACAATGCACAGGGCTAATGGAAATGAAAAAGCTGGGAAAGCCCCACATATGATTTGGACACACAAGAGTGCCAGGACTATAACAGGGATGAACTTTTGGGCACCAAGTCTGTGCTCAGAATATATGCACCATGAGTAAACTAGCATGAATAACATAGTGATACTGTATCTCATGCCTGACATTTCAATGCTGATGGAGTTACAGTGTTATACTAACTGTGCAGAAGGCAATGAGCTGCCCACGCACTGACTGCAACAAATCCGCCAGTCAAGCCCCATATTCAGAAGCCATGCCATGAGCACACATGTCCCCCCACACACAAAGCTACACATACTACCATTGAATACACGAAGCCACACACAGAAATGCTCACGCACACATACACACAAACACATTTATACACTTGGAGAAACATGCATGAGTATGCAAATGACATACATATATATATATATATATATATATATATATATATATATATATATATATATATATGCAAGTAGATAGAACTATAAATGCATACAGATCCACATATAATGCAACCAACTCAGATACCTCATGTTACTTGCTGTTGTTGCTTCCAGTCCACTGCTGCACCAGCATACTGCTGTGGGCTTTCTTTGTTGTTGCACAGCCAAGTAATGCTGTGAACCAATTCTGGACGATAATGCCTGACAGTGAATATAGGGCCATAATGACATGGTAACTGGAGACTGGTACAAAGAATAAGTAATGTAGCATGTAAGACCTGTGAATCTTATAAACCACTCCTATGTATTTGTGTGTGTATATGTGTATGTGTGTGTGTGTGTGTGTGTGTGTGTGTGTGTGTGTGTGTGTGTGTGTGACACCATGTAGAAGCACTGCTTATCCACTTCCCCACATCTTGCACTTAATATTTAATTTGCTGCCTACTATTTGGCCTAGTATAGTGTCAGTTGCAGGGGATACCATGCTGCATGATCTTTTCTTACCATTTGCCAAGCACTAAAAATACTGACTTCATGAATGGTGCAAAAAGACTGCTATGTACCCTTACCCTAAAGTGTCCTGTCATCCATGTGGTCATGCTACTATGTATGTGAAGGGTTCACAGGCTGCTGTGGTAAGAACCCTGCCCTAAAGTAGCCTATCTTACATGTGGATATGTCTTGTTGCATGTGCCAGGCTCACAGGATGCTGTGCTGAAAATTGTTGCCCTAAAGTAGCCTGTCATGCATGTTATCATGTCGCTTTGCATGTTCTGGGATCCCAGGCTGCTGTGTTGGGCACTCTTTCCCTAAAATAGACTGTCATCCAAGTAAACACTGTAGTATTTGTAATCTTCAGGTTGCATGGACACAGACACTAACCTACACAGCACTACAGTGTCTGCATCCTATGGCTGCTTCACCTTACCTGCAGTTAGTCAAATGGCATCTGCTTTGTTCAGGTGTGATTTACACTGGATAACATACTACATTCTCTATACTCTCTCCCCATCCCCATTCATGAAGTCCAAGGTACAACACTCGGGACACCTCTACCATGAGCACTGTACATGGCCTTATGTGATGTACTAAACATCTTCTGACAGACACAAACTTCTGCCTATGAATTGTGCATCGCCATACCATGAACTAAAAAGACTTTGTTTCAAGTATGTAACATCTAAATGTGGATATTTGTATGTACTGTTGAAATTTCTAATAAATAAAAGCAGTATGTTGTTTATGTCTGTCCATATTTGTTTATACATCCATGAATTATTTATGCTTAACTGGTAGGTGAACAAACCACTTGAATATTTTTGACCATGTAAGAAAAAAATAAAACATTCTAGAATATGCAAGTATAACATATAGCACAGTAACATTCAGAATCCCGAAATACCCACCGCTTACATTTTTTGTCTGTATGTCTATCTGCCAACTACTGGCTGATCTGCCTGCCTGCCTAACTGTTGTTTTGTCTGTTTATTTTTTCTTCCTGTCAAGTACATATTAGTTTATAATTTATAAATATTGACTTATCTATCTCATTGCTTTTGTCTCTACCTTCTCATCTCTTCTTTACTCTGTGTCTTCTTATTCTCCTACATTCCCAGTGAATTGCCTGCCACCTATCTTCCAATCTATCTGCAAGCTTGTCAGGCCATCTTCTCTGTCACCTACATGTCTGTATACTGACTTTTTACTACTTACTGATAATCAAAGGGGAGCTCACCAATATTGAATATTTCCTAAGGGAAAGCAAAGCAAGAAGTGGTGTTGGTTGACATCTACACGATTGCTCAAAAATGCTGAAGATTCCAGCTTCACTGGCAAAATTGAGACAAGAAGATCACAATCATTTGTCTGAAAGTACTGTTTTAAGCAGTAGGGAATTCTCCTGCAACCTCATGTGAAGGGGTCCACCCCCACACCCCTTGCTAATTAATTACTTCTGAGGTTGTCACTGCTCAGAAAAAAAGGTAAATACTTCACTCTCAAAGGAAAAAATCTGGTGGAGAAATGGGATATGCTGCTATGAGCCACTCAGGATTCCAAAGGTAGACATCTTGCTGAAGTCATTAGCAAAAAGGCAAACTAATAAAACTACTGATAGCAAGTCTTCTTCTTTCAGCTTTTTCCCAGTTAGGGTTCGCCACAGCAGATCACCTGTCCACTTGTGATTGGCAGTGGAGTTTTTACTGTGTCGAGTTGCCAGCCCAGTGCCCAACCTTCCACAGAAGGCACACACACGCACTCACACCTAGAGCCAATTTGGAGTGTCCAATCCACCTACAGCATGTCTTTGGGATGTTGGAGGAAACCCACACGGCCATAGGGAGGACATGCAGACTCCACACAGAAGGTACCCCAGCCGAGGATCGAACCGGAGAACCTCTTGCTGTGAGGTGGCAATGCTAACCACTGCACTGCCGTGGCCTTCCAAAACTACTGACGGCAAGTGCTGATCAATATATACAATCATTTTTTTCCTTCTTTGAGCATTTGTTTCAACCTGCTATCATGTCCTTTGAAAGACCTAACACTGGTAATTTACTAAGACCTCAAATGATTGTGGTGCTGGTCTCCAAGCAGTACATTTGAAGAAGGCCCTAAAAGTTTTTTTATAGTCTTGTATACAGCAGAGGACTTTATCACATCACTTGTCCCTATCCATCCCATAGACAGTTATCCACACCAGTGAATACAAACTCCAACAATCCTTCCTTCCTTCCTTTCTTTAAAGTCTTATCTGGAAACTGGAAAAAATGTTCTTCACTGTTAGCTTACCATTTCTGGGCCTTGTCATGTAGCTGCATGCTGTGGGGAACTATATTCAGCATGTGTAGTAGAATCATCAGGGTGCTGTGCAGTAAAGTGTCAGATGGATAAGCTGGGGATACTTTCTGATGCATAATTTCATGGACAATTAAGTACAAAAATAATATGCCAGGGTAATCTAGACAACTGAAATAAAACAACACACTACATAGCTGCCACACACCATGGCTACTAACTTGTGTTGTTCCCAGTGTACTGTTGTGTTCGGTAAGAATTCCACAAATGTGCTCTGCTGCCTGTCATTGGTTATTATGTACATAATGGTCAGTTTATCCATTTGTATATTTGTTTCTTTATATTTTTCTTCTGCCTTTCCATTACTGCCCTAATACCATTGTGTTTTGCTCCTCCTCCTACTCCAGGTGCATGTGCCATTGGCTGGGCCTTCTCACCACATTTTCGTTGCACTACCATGTTGATTGTGCCACAAGCTCTAGGAAGAGAAGGAAGGACATTCGTGATGGTATTTGTCATCGCTGGCATTTACAACGGTAATACGTTTAAAATCTGACTTTAAAGTAGCAATGCATTGTCAATTGTGCCTTTGGCAAAGTCACAGTCAAGGTCAAGTTTTTTATGTATGTATGTATGTATGTATGTGTGTATGCATTTATTTATTTATTTATTTATCTGGATTTGTTTACCGGGAGGTCTACTGGGCCAGGGTGAACCCATTTTCAGTAGAGGCCCAGGGGGGAAAAAAAGCTCCAAAAAACAAAACATGATAAAGCTACAGAATCAAAATACTGAAATCAAGCAACCATGGTACAGAACACTGCATTACGGAAAATGTGATACAATAAAATAGATAATACTAGTTATACAGATGTTAAATTTTAAGTATGCAAACCAAACAAGAATACAATTGATGACATGGGATAATAGCAAATGTGTGAACATTAGAGTATTGCAGTTTTGCAGTAGACAGGGAAAGATGGAGAGCAGCACATTAAAGATTGTGAGAGTAAGGTGTAGCCTTAGTGCTATTGTTATATAGGAATCAAGATTGAATAGAAGATATGGTAGGTAACTGATATAATCGTTATGTGTGGCTGGGTGGCACATGTTGGACTTAGTAAGTTGGAAGCACTGCATGTATATATGAGGATTCTGAGCCGTAAGTGAGATGGGGAGGATAAGTAGTAAGGCTAGGAATATTGGATTTTTTTATAGTCAGTGCTGGTAAATGTACATAGCCAATAGGAAAACAGGTGCTGTTTCAGCGAAGTCTTAAAGCATTCAGATTTGCTAATAGACTTAATTGAAGGTGGGAGAGCATTCCATAGTTTTGCTATAGCATACGGGTAATGCATTTGACCAGCAGAAAGGTTAGGTTTTGTTACATTAAGAAGCATCTGATTGACTGATCACAGAGGTCTATTTGCGTGATACATGGTGAACAGAGAAGAGAGGGCAGGACAACTAGAAGGCTTATAGATTAGCTTATGAGCTGTGGTTATTTGCAGGTATGTTAGATATAGGGGAAGTTCTAGCCAGTTTAGGCATTGGAGTGATACTCAGTGATGGTGGTTTAATAAAAACATAAACAAATCTAATAATTGGATGCAAATAAAATAACTGATTCCATGAACATAAAAGCTAAATTACCTCACCTAATAAATGACAAGGGTAGACTGGAGACTGAAAACAGAAGCTGAAATATAAATATATTCATAAAATTGTAGGTTCCAGAGTTGTGGACCCTGGTAGTTAACAGAATAAATCCAAGAAGATTCAAGTCACACTTAGAGCTAAGAACTAGCCCCTGAGTGGCATCACAGATAGTACAAGCAGACATTGTAGACTCCTCGGATGATGTTTGTTCTAATACCATTCTGGTCAGTGACAGTGACCTAGAGTCCTGAAGCTGAAAATGATTCATAGAGTCTGGCCCTAACTAGTATACGAGTCATAATCCCCCAGATGGTAGACGGTTTACTTTCATGAGGAAACAAAGCTCCAAATGTTGTTGCTAAGGAAAAGAAGGATGAAAACTAAACATTAGCACCCAGTCAGGGGATGTGCTTAAAACCCTTGGTTCCACTGTAGGGTCCATCATTGTCTTCTACTAGAATCTGAACCTCTCAGAGGAATCACTAGCAAAGAGCCAAGTACAGAATTTCTGAGAGAAACACTAGCCATAAGCCAAAGAGTGTTCTTTCATAAAGCTACAACTGAGCTACACAGAAGGACAGCTACTAAGACAGTGGTATCTCACTAGGAAAGAAAGTGACAGAGGTTCAACCCCTTATGATATAGCTGTTAATTTAAAGTTTTTCAGAAGTTGCAGCTTATAGGAATTAATGAAGTTTTATGGTGCAAACCACAGACTGGAACAATACTGCCTTTTTAATCCTGCTTTTTGTGGTCTCACTCATTGTATCCCATTCACTGTCCACATCAAACTCTAGCTTACATATCATGTACTCATGTCACTGTGATGGTAATCTGAAATAGCCTTGAAGATATTCCTGCCTAGCAACAGAAAGTATTGTTAGAACATAGGAAGGAATTGGGCAGAAATTCCATATCTCCCCTTCAGAATATTCTCTCTACTCCCACACCTCTGCTTTGTTAACTCATTTTTGGAAACTATGTTAGATGTGATAGCCCACATTTTCCAATATACTATTGGAAAACAACATCAATTAAAGAAAGACCCAATCACATATTTGTTTCTTAAACTGAAGCAATGTTAATATTATGGTGGCCATGCTTTACGTAAGCTTTATTCTGAAATTTCTGCTTTGATTCCCTCAGGGCCTATTGCAAATATTCAGCACAATGTTGAAGAGATTGGCAAGTCTGTGGGATGTACAGTTGAGATGCAGGTTAATCACAGCAAGCAAGTCTGGAAGGTTATGATGGTCCCTTTCAAGGACATGGTGCAGGACCTTGTGGTAAGTTAGGACTGACACGCAGATTATGGAGGGCTCCTTTACTTCTTCTTAGCTGTTGTCCAGACTAAACTGATTTTTTGAAACAGATATAAAGCACCAAGGGACATTTTTGCTGGAAGTATAGCTTGTGCTCTTGCTGTAAAGGACATCTCTGACGCTGCTTTATTTATTCATTATTTGAAACTCTGACATACCAGCCTAAGCCCCATGAAAATCATTTAAGATGGAGTAGGAATTTAAACTAATCATACAGACATGTATTGAAGTGCAAGTAAAGAAAGACATATTTTCTCAGTTAAGCAGTACCTCATACATGCAATTATAAGCTGTAGTATAGTTATATTCAAATATAGTACGACTGAAAGTCCAAAGTAAACTCTAAATGAGAAAAATACTGAGATTCAATTATATTAGTATTTCACTGATGTTCGCTGTAATTCTCTTAACTGTGATGTGTTAGGAGACAAATGCATAAATATAAAGCCACAATCTCACAGAAGTGATTTTGAGATAATTTAACTGTATAGCTTATTATCTTGTTAAGTCACAAATGTTGTTTCTGACATTAAAAAAATCCACAAACAGATCTTTTCTAAGGAACACAGATAGATGAGCACTTTCAGGATCTAATAAGTTTTTGTAGCTTCCATAATAGCTTAAGAATGAAGGCAGAGTGTGCTGAGCTAAATGACTATACAGTATTAGCAACAGTATGTTTAGCACTGTGATTCTGTGTGCCCATTACTAGAGACCTAACCAATGTAATAGCATTTTTGATATGATGACACAGTGCAGTATTAATATTGCTGTCTTATAGCACCTAGTTATCCAATTTAGTTATTATTTATGAGCTTTCTTAGTAGAATTTGCTCACTGTCCCTGTGTCCGCACACAAGTTTTATTGGGTTCCTCTCACATCCTAAAGATATACAATTAGATGAATTACCAGTCCTCTAAATTGTCGTAAGTGTGAGCACATGTCATATGTTAGCGAGTATTTGCATTTTGTGTGTGTGTCTGTGTGTGTGTGTGTGTGTGTGTGTGTGTGTGTGTGTGTGTGTGTGTGTGTGTGTGTGTGTGTGTGTGTGTGTATGTGTGTGGACAGGCATCAATCCCAGAAATGGTTCTACATTTGCACCTATTATGTACCAGAATAGGCTCTAGATTTCTTTAACCCATAAATAGAACAAAACAAGTGAATGAATGAATCAATCAATCAATCAAAAAAAAATTAAAAACTAATAAGTTTGTCTTGTATATCAATGCAATGTTTTGAATGGCGCATTATTAACATGTTTTGAAGTAGACAAGTTCCAAATTAATGTTATTTTACAATTTTTTTATGGAAGAGCATGCATTACAAATTGGATTGATTTTCATTCCAATATCATCAAGGCACTGCGCAGGGGTTTACTGGTGATATTTTTGGACTTGAAAAAGCTTTTTATATGGTGCCACATAACCTAAGTATTAACACATTGCAACTTTGTTTTAATGAGAGTAGCTACACTATGAAGCCATCACCCCATGAATACAAGGAGTTCTTAGGCTGAAATCAGTTTAAAAGTTACCCTGGCTCTTTCTTTGGTAGTACAGTCTTCATTACAAGGTTGGAGTAGAGAAGGCTCATAAGGAATTTTTAGGCCCTAAGTCCCAAAAATAACATTGTAACATTGTAATGAATGAACATAAAATAAATAGGCAAGTCTGTGCTTGACTAGAATCTAAATCTCTTAACCTTATAATTCATGTAACATCCATGCAGATCACCTCTGCAGTGAACTATCATAAGAGGTGTTCAGATTCTGTGGGACAATGGGGGATCAGAGCTTCATATAATTTTATTTATTTGATTTTTTTTTTTTATCCCACAACGTTTTGTATCATGATGCATGCCATATAGAGACAAGAAAAACTTAGAAGATACACAGATAAAGATAAAGGAAAAGTACAAAATAAGCAATTTATTGATGACCCCCAAAAAGTTTTATAGAGAATTGGGAAACAAGGTAAAAAGAACTGAAAGACCACCCAAAAAAGAAGAAATAGATACATTTTGGAGAAGTATTTATGACAATCCTGTGGAACATAACAAAGATGCTAAATGGATAGAAGAAGTAAAAGAAGGTATAAGAAATTCAAAGGTGCAGGATATGAAATGGGATGAGGTAACAGCCATAGAGACTGAAACAAAGTTAAGAAAAGCCTCTAACTGGAAAACACCAGGCCCTGGTGCAATACCTAACTTCTGGTTAAAAGTATTAACATTTTTGCACGAGGATTTAGCCATGAGTAAGAACTATTTATATGTGCACCCTGAACAGACACCAACCGGGAAAAACAATGCTTCTACCTAAGAGTGAACCTGCAAGCTACACTAAAAATTATAGACCAATAACTTGCCTTCCAACTACGTATAAACTATACACCAGAATTGATGCCAACAGAGTTTATAGTCATTTAGAAGAAAAATCTATCATGGCAATAGAACAAAAGGGCAATAAAAGAAAGTCATATGGGACAAAGAATCATCTATTGCTAAATAAAGTCATAATGGAGAACTGTAAAAAGGGGAAGAACCTAAGTATGGCACGGATTGACTACAAAAAAGCATTTGATAGTATCCCACATTCATGGCTAAAAGAGTGCTTAAAAAGGTATAAGATGCAATCTACACTGATCAAATACATCACAGTGACCATGAAACAGTGGCAAACCACTTTGCAATTAAAACATGATAAAGGACAAATTATTATCCCAGGGATAAAAATCCAAAGGGGGATATTCCATGACTCCCTGTCACCTCTGCTATTCTGTCTTGCCCTTAACCCATTAAGCTGTCTACTTAACAGATTAGGCCATGGCTATAATTTGGCTCCTAAAAACAACAAAGTGTAAAGACTTCTCATCTTCTCTTTGTTGATGATTTAAAACTGTATAGTTCATCAGATAAGGAACTGAAAGCACAACTGCAAGTAGTCAAACCTTTTTCAGATGATATAAGAATGTCACTTGGTCTTGTTAAGTGTGTAAAAGCAACCTTTAAAGTAGGAAAACTGCAGCACCAAGAAAACATCAGTCTGGGACAAGAATGTGATATAAAAGAACTTGAGCAAGAGGGGGTATATAAATATTTGGGAATTGATGAAGGATCAACAATAAAATATAAACAAATGTGAATAAAACTTAGTAAGGAATATTTTAGAAGACTTAAATTAATCCTGAAAGCAGCATTGACATCTAGGAACAAAATTCAAGCTATAAACCAATTCTCTCTTCCTGTCCTACCTTACAGTTTTGGAGTGATTGACTGGCCACAAAACATGTTGGATAGATTAGGTAGGAAAACAAGAAGGATCCTTCATGCTCACCAAATGATTTATAAAAATCAGTGCATACCAAGATTATATATTCCCCATTGTGAAGAACGTATGGGCCTCCTTGAAATTGATTATATGCATAGATCTGCAGTTCTGGGACTGCACACATATCTGCTGGGTCTATATTAGATCACCGAACATTTAAAAAAGTGAACGGTGATTGATCGAACTTATGTAAGCGAAAGCTTACAATCTCAAACTGTCAGAACAGCAATTTTTTCCTAGGGAAAAAAATCTCTGTTCCAAAACACATACACACAACACAAGCACACCAAACAAACAGCAATCCACATACATACACCTAAAATCTGACACCTAACCCTACACTAAACTATACACACACCACTAACTATCCACTTACCTTAACCCAAACCCTAACCCTAAGGTCCATCACTATCGCACACTCACCTCACCCGCTCCCTAACCCTAACTCACCTAACCCGCCCTAACCCTCAGGTCCACACAATCGCACACATACCTAACCCGTGCCCTAACCCTAACTCACCTAACCCGCCCTAACACTCACATCCACACAATCGCACACTTACCTGAACCTGACCCGTAACTTTCCACCACAGCACTGAAAATACCGAAGCAACAGAAACAGACAACCAAATTCTTTCCCTAGGAAAAAATTCGGGTTTCTGTTGCTTCGATATTTTAAGCTTTCGCTTACATAGGTTTGATCAATCACCGTTCTCTTTTTTAAGCGTTCGGTGATCTAATATAGACCCTATCTGCTGACCTCAGAGTACCCAAACATAGTGAAAGTTTTGAAACATGAGGAGAATAAATCTAAGAAAGCTTCCCTGCTTAGTCTAGCAGAAGTATATCAAAGCAAGAATGGAAATCAAACCAGAAGTAGATAAAAATCAGGCGACAAATGAATGTGCCAAAAAACAAAAGAAGAAATATAAGGTGGAGGATCAGATGAGAAGGCAAGAAATGTGGAAAATGCATAAATATAGTTACAAGTATAGAAAACTTCTGGAAGAACCTCATGTTGTTCAGGGCCGAATGCAGAAATGGTTAAGGAGAGGCAAATTCAAACCAAAACATGGAAGGTTAATATTGGCAGCCCAAGATGGTGGGCTATGCACATGTTGGTTTACAAAGTCCACTGAACATGTGGGAGAAACAGACAAAAGTAGGTTTTGCAAAACAGAACTAGAAACAGTCACACACCTTGTTGCTGGTTGTGACATACTAATGGCAGAAGGACTGTATATTGAAAGGCATAATAATGTGGCAAGACTGTTGCACTGGGGATTATGTAAACATTATGGTATTGAAGTAGATGAAAAAAACTGAAAATATGAGCCACAAAGCATCACAGAAAATGATGGTCTACGTCACATGGGATCACCCATTACCAACCGTTCAAAAGATAGATGCGAGAAAACCAGATATAGTTGTCCATGAAAAGAAGACAAAAGTAGCATTGATCATTGAAATCATTACACCCAATGACTACAGTGTCTTACGTACAGACGGACACAAAGTCATAAAATGTCAGGATTTGCAGGCAGAAATGAGAGCAATGTGGAAGAAAGATACCCAGACGGTTCCAATAGTAGTAGGAGCAACAGGTCTTGTAAAAAAAGAGTCTACAATCATATTTAGATATGTTACCAGTACATGTAACTCCATACAAATTGCAGAAGGAATCATTACTGGGCACATTACGAGTACTGCAAAGAGCACTTCTGGCTGACATCAAAGATTGAAACAATACTAATGTCATGAACTTTAACTGTACTTCGACTTAGAAATGGGGTCCATTCCCATCATGGTAATAGAAACCCAAAAGACTTGGAGAAATTAAAAGAGACAAGAAAACAAGATATACCATAAAATATTCTATAACTATTCACAATGCCAGACTAAACTATAAGGAACTAATTAGAGATAATATAATACAGAAATTAAGCTTTTTTTTCACTGTTTATGGAACATTAATGAAGTAAATCTAAAAAACAGGATGTGTTTTACATTTAACATTTTCCTTCATAAAGTATATTAAAAGATATCTTATACGAGCTATAGCTTAAAAATACCATTGGTCTGTGCTGTAAACAGAGGTGCTTTGAGGTGAGTTATGAGATCACAAAGCTGGGAGCATCTTGTCCCCTAATAAGAGGCATAAGGAAGGAAAAAGTTGAATAGGTAGACATAATGTATTCGCAAGCTGTCTTCCATATTCATATTAGAAACTAGGTGAATAGATGGATTAGGAATGAAATGGATAACCATATTGTTCATAGACAACACATTCTTTGCAACATCAATAATCTGTTCATCATACAGCAGTTGTGAAATTCAAAATAAATTTTATATGGACTATGACCTCAAATAGATGTTTTATTGACTTTACCATTACTACCATGTTTAGGAAGTTTATGACATTTATTAAATATACCAGTGGTGCACAGTGGTGTAGTGGTTGGCCTGGTGTTTTATAGGTCTTGGTTCTTCAGCTCACTGGGGTGCGTAATGTGTGAAATCTGTATGTCCTCACCGAGCATGCATTTTTTGTAGGTGATCCAGTTTCATCTGTTATCCCAAAAGAGATACTATTAGGTGAACGAACTGTACCCAGCATTTCTGAATGGCCTGTCGGAGTCTCTGCCATGTGTAGGTGTGTGTGTGTGTGTGGGGGGGGGTCTATATTATATGATCGAAGATACTTTTCTTTGAACATACAATAATCGACACCTAAACAGCAAATGAACTAAAGAGTGAACAGCCAGGTCCGCAATTTTTTTCCTCGGGAAAAATTCAGTTGCCCGTTATCGGGAATTGCCCTTTTCCCCAATGTAGAGCGATCTTGGGGTTGGTATATTTATTTAGGGGGGTGGGGGACACATCCCCCCCCATGTTGGGGGGGGTAAAGCCCTCCCACCTGATTAGGGTTTTGTAGTTTGTGTTTTTTGTGTACGGCCCTATGAAATTTTTCCCGAGGAAAAACTTTGTGGATCTGGCCATTCGCTCTTTACTTGGCTTGTTGTTTAGGTGTCGATTATTACATTTTCAAAGAAAAGTATCTTCGATCATATAATATAGACCCATAGACCCATGTGCGGTTTTGTGTATGTGTGTGTGTGTGTGTGTGTGTGTGTGTGTATGTGTGTGAGATACACTAGCATTCTGTCCAAGACCATTTTTCTCTTTTATGTTCTTATGCCCAATGGTTTCTAGGATATGCTCCAGTTCTCCCATGACACTGAATAGGATAAAGCAGGTATCAGAAAATGAATGAATGAATGAATGAATAAATTATTGAGAGAATAAATGAAGCTTGTGTATTCATTTCTTTGCAGTACATTGTAATCCTTTCTTACCCATTTATCTTAAATTAAAAAATAGAAATCAAAATATAAACAAAAAAGTCAGTTGGATGGGTTCTATACACTTTAATTAGGGAAAAAAATAAAAGTAATAGAAGTATAAAACAATGAGTGCTTTCGCAACAAATGTTGCTTTCTCAGAATTACTAACCAATACAAAGCACATAGTTCTTAGAAGCTTGCCGCGAATAGAGGGTCTGAGTTCCAACTGGCCGGACAGTTGTAACCTCTTTCATCCCGGCCTGCTCCTGCTCCTCAATCTACCTCTGTCTTCCTGTTTCTCTGTATTCATGAGTTCCAGCAGTTGCAGCCATAAAAAAGGCTGTTTGGATGTAGATGATGCATTACATCCCGCCTTAGAGCCAGGGAAGTTCCGATGAGCACTTTCGTCTGATATAGCCTTCTTCAGATTATATGTGAATCCTGCTACAGATTCTATTTAAAACTCAGATGCCCAATCACAAATGTGGGATGGACTACTTATGCAAATCAGATTCATAGTCTTAGTATTGATTGGAAGCATAACGGCCAACTGCAGTTCTAGGAATTAGTCTACAGCCAATTGCAGTTCTAGGAATTAGTCTACAGCCAATAGTGAAGCATTCAGTGATAAATTTCCTATTGGATAAGCTTCTTAGTTTTAACCAATTGTTTTCTTAGACATGTATCCCTGTGGTGATAAGTTACTGTAGGACTCACTGAGTCCAATTATCCTCTTGTGGCTCATTGCCATGGCAACAGAAAGTGTGTGTGACAATTGGTATTAGCAGAGGCAGCAAATATGGCTGCTGAAAGCTTTGTAGCAGCAGTAAGTAAGAAATACTGCATCATGATAAATAAACTTTCTAAGTTTCATAGCCTCCTCAGGGGCCCCCAGTTTTTATTCTTGCATTTTACAGTTTTACTCAGTAAATTTGTGGTTTTAACAGTTGCATCGTGGTGCTGTGGTGGCCTGCCGAAGATTTTCCTTGCCGTTTGTTTTGTTTCCATTGACAGCTTTAGCAGTTGTAACAGCATTTATTTTACTTGGTCTTAAAGGAATAGTTTTATTTAACCCTATTCCCCTATTAGCTGTCAACATGAAAATCCATTTCTCTTCTAAACATCCAGTCCGTTTTCTGATGTCACCCCTTCTATTCATATTACAATTTATCTCTACCACAAGAAACTTAAATCTATGCATCTGACTTTCTTTTATAACATGCCTAGCTAGTCCATTCCTACTATCCCCTTACTAATAGCATAAACATGCTTCTTAATCCAATCTCTCAGCATCAAAAAGATGGATTATTCTTAAAAACAAAATGGGGCTCGTTATCTAAAACTTCTCTATACGTACAATCTGAAGTTAAAACCTTCAGTGCTTCTTAATAATATTGCAAATAGAGCCTACATTATTAGAATATGTAAGAGACATTCGAAGATTCCTAGACTTGCTCTTTGCACTAAACAGTTTATATCAGAAATCAAAACATGTTGCTTGTTTTAGAAAAGCGATTACCCAACAAGTGAATGTCAATGAAATTATAATTCATGAATGCCTACACTAAGTGTGCACCATTCTTAATAAACAGGCAACAGAAGCAGAACTCCCATTGTCTTCCTTCTAATTTTGATTTTCTTGTAATCTTAAGTATCAAGGGGGATTTATGAAGGTTACAACAATGTGTTGACTATGTCTACACTTAGTATAATCTTTTTGAGTGAATAGGCACCACAAAAAATGTGGTAGGGATGTTCTTGAATACAAATTGTGTACACTTAATGTACACTTAGTGTAGGTATTCATGAATCCAGCCCATAAAGAAAATTCAGCAGTAGAATATCTTACATTGTCATATGCTCCTGTCTGCTCATTTTAGTTAGGTAGCAAAACAAGAACTGTATTTACAAGAATTAATGATATGTCAGACATAACGTTACAGGACAACAGTAATGTTTTATATAAATGTCTTTGTTCTAGAAATGCTGGCTGCCTTTATGGTAAAGTCATAGGTCTAGCTAAAGTAGAAAAGCTAAAAGTTTAAAACCAGTCCTTAAATGGAAAAGATTCCCCTCTCACATACACACACACACACACACACACACACACACACACACACACACACACACACATAAACACGTGTGTGTATGTGTGGGTCTAGGACTATTGAACGAAAGTTCAATAGTCCGAATCCAAAATACCGCAACATACTTTAACGAAAGCGCTTTCACCGAAAAAGCGCTTTCAATAAAGTCCGTCCAAAAAAAAAAAAAACACTAAATCTTCTTTTACACAGGGGGCCAAGCCCCCCTACTTTTATATTCTCACTCCGAGGTTGCACTACAGTGGGGAAAAGGGAATTCTCCCTTAACCACACCGTAGTGCGATGGGCACAACCAGTATACATAACTGAAAGTGCTGCTTCGGTGAACAGCACTTTTGGTTATGTATGTTCGGTGATTTCTGCTTCGGCAGAAAGTGCCGTCGAGGATCTGTATGGATCCCGTATGTGTATATGTAGATAATGGTTCCTCTAGCTTTAAATGACATTGCTAAATTTATGTGTATTTAAATATCCATATATTTATAAGCCACTTATAACTAATTCCAGGCAGTTAAAGTCACTAGGTGCCCTTTAATGGTCGAATTACAATATGTAACATTTTTTCTAAGTTAATGCAGTTAGTAATAATACTGAATTTGATTCATATTTGCTGTAATTTCTTTATATATTTCTGTCGAGTTAAGAAATAAATCATTAGTAAACTATCCATCAATGAGAATAAATGTACAGTTTGTGCTGTTGTTTTTTAAATTATGCAAATCAAAAATCTAATGAGTTTACTGAAGATGCTAACAATTTCTGAAATTAATAAACAATGAAAACATTTTAATTTGGGTTATCTTTTTCAGTAAAATTCAAAGTGGATGTGTAACTTGTACAACTCAGTAGAATCAGTCTGTTACATTTTAGATATACAGAGACAATTCTTAAAGTGTGTTGATCATATCCGCAAGCATCTTGCTTTTATAATTAATTTCATTTCCCATTGTATTCATCATGATAAAGCTGGAAATAATTTTGCAAAAAATGAAAGATTATAATGTGCTGTTTAAATTTTTTAGTTTCATTGTCTACTTGGTTTCCTCTGTAATCATGCCCTCAAATATCATGGTAGATACTGAGCAATGATTTATATACACAAGCAAAGCATTGTGGGTAATCAAAAAACATCTTACATCTTTAGAGAAGCTGCTTCTTAGTGACATTGTGATTTCACTACTACATCATCACTTATTAATTTTCAGCATGAGGTGTTTCATCTGCAAGAACTAGTTAACAACTTCTGATGCATTAAACATGGAAATACAACAGTCTACACATTAATTTAGGTAGTGAGGCTTTACGGGCTCTATCTTTCATGATGTCATGGCAAAGATTTTCAGCTCTGAGAAAAATACTCAGGGAGCTGTCTTTACCAACCAAATAAAATGTCAAAACAACATACATTTTTGTAGCAAAATTGTATAATTTTGTGTTGCATACGGTAAGGAGGTTATATCCAGTTTCTAAGGTTTGTTATTATACTTGCCCTAGAATATGACCAATACACTTTAACATATGTGATAAATCCATGTAATAGCAGCTAGCAACAGGATGACACAGCAGTTAGCATTGCTACATCACAATCCTTGATTCTTGAGCTTAGCTCTCAGATGGAGTGCCTTCTATGTGGAGTCTGCATGTGCCTTGTATGTGGAGTATGCATGTACTCATGCTCATTTTTGCTGAAAGTTCCACTTTCATCCCACAGCCTACTGTGACAGCCGTGCCCTGGCCCAGCAATCAAGGAGCCTCAATCCTCACCACTAACACCAGGGAGGGCGTCTCATATAAGAGGAAAGGATAGCAAATACACACAGTAAAGTACTATTTCCCTTAAGTGCACACAGAGATCACAGTCAGTCTGGGGCTGGTTGCTCCCTTGCTCCCCAGGTCCCCAATAAGACTCCCCACTGGCACAGCTATAGGGTCCAGATCTCAGCCTAGTTGGCAAGCTAACCTCCAGTACCCTCTCTGTCCCACCAGTACTTCGTGTCCCTGCCCAGGTAGCTGACACACCACACACATTTTGAGATAAGTATTTTTACAACTTCACAGACACTCGTGGAAAAGGCTGTCACAGATTCTCCAGCTGTGCCCCTTTACCCAGACTATACGGTAGTAATTTCTGCCACCACCAGCTCATACTTATCAGCTACCCAAAGGCCCTTAAAAGGGTGTCCAATTATTACTGTGCAATATTAT